>NW_026606925.1:940000-1080000 GCF_029890125.1 Rhinichthys klamathensis goyatoka | reverse complement strand
TTTAATTAAAATGCCAAATGAAGACCTGTGGCGCCATATTCACTCAAGCTGTTTTTGAACATGGGTCTACAGTGAGGAGTGAGTGTGTGTGTGTGTGTGTGTGTACCTGAAGAGAGATGCGTCCAGGTAGCAGGAGTTCAGGTGACCCTGAATGCCCTTCTTGAAGCCCTCGTACGTCATCCGGGCGTCCAGACCCGACACAGGAGGAGTGTTGTCCTCCACACGCTCACTGCTCCAGTTAGCAAACGCTGGAACACACACACACACACACACTGCTCCAGTTAGCAAACGCTGGAACACACACACACACACACTGCTCCAGTTAGCAAACGCTGGAACACACACACACACACACACACTGCTCCAGTTAGCAAACGCTGGAACACACACACACACACACACACTGCTCCAGTTAGCAAACGCTGGAACACACACACACACTGCTCCAGTTAGCAAACGCTGGAACACACACACACACACACACACACTGCTCCAGTTAGCAAACGCTGGAACACACACACACTCACTGCTTCAGTTAGCAAACGCTGGAACACACACACACACTGCTCCAGTTAGCAAACGCTGAAACACACACACACACTGCTCCAGTTAGCAAACGCTGGAACACACACACACACACACACACACACACACACACACACACTGCTCCAGTTAGCAAACGCTGGAACACACACACACACACACACTGCTCCAGTTAGTAAACGCTGGAACACACACACACACACACACACACACTCACACACACACACACACTCACTGCAACACATCTATATTACCGCACAATCTCACTTTAATTAAATCGTTAAATGAAGACCATACAAGAATTTTGCTGCAATACTTTTTGTAAGTTGCTTTTGGATAAAAGCGTCTGCTAAAAGAATAATATGCATTATTATATATTTTGCGATATTATGTATTATTATTATTATTATATTAGGGCATAATTTCCATACATTGTTAAATAAAGACACTACAGAATGTAAGACATTATTGCTGTAATATTTTTGCAGTAATAATATGCATTATTATATATTTTGCAAATGCATGCATTATCATAGGTTATGCATAAATATTAAGGCATGTTTATTTAATTAAATTACTAACTGAGAATTTTTGCTGACATTTTGCAACTTTATGCATTCTAACACTCATAATATATTATATTATGCATTCTATGAAATCTATATTTTAAAGCTGTTTTGAAACCGTGTCTATTGTGTCGAGCGCTATATGAATATATAAATAAAAGGGAACGCACCGATGGAGTTGCAGCGATCGACCTGATTAATGGGCGGCTCGGGCTCCGGGAACCTGGAGTCGCGTCTGCAGTTCCTCAGCTTGACGAACAGCCCTTTATTAGCGGGACAGCGGAAGTGGCGTTCGCTGAGGTAACTGCCATCCGTAGCGGCGGACAGCTCCTGATCCTGACAAGCAAAACACTTAACATAAACCACCTTTATCATTAATAATAAATGATTTATTAGTATACCCTCATCCTTCCCTCGGGTCATTTTGACCCGAAACGTATAAAAATTGAGTGTTCATCACTTGATTGAAATTTAAAAAGTAACAAATTCTTCCCTCACGGGTCAATTTGACCCCCTTAGGAATGAGTGGAATGCGAGGAATGCTTCAGTAGACATAGAAAAAAACTAAAAATGCTCAAAATTCTTATCTAATTATATATGTTATATTAATTGTATAATGTCTACATGTGTATCTGAATGCATACTGAAGATAAACTGGCTTTAGGCCCCAGCGGAACAGCTCCTCTGCTCCATATAGAGCTATAAGCCCATCTAGAGGCATGAAATATCATGTATTATTATTATTTTTCCCACAAGAGTTCAAAGACTACCAATGTAAGATATTTAGAGCTGAATTAAAAGGGTTATGCATAAAATTGTGAGTTATTTTGAATTTAAGTTGAAAGAATGTGAGGAATGTGCTTAAATGACTATTTATTTATTGATCAAATCTAGTCATTTAAAAGTAAATCAAATAAAAATAACTAAGAATCTCATTAAAAAATATTATCAAAATGAAATAAAATAAGATTTCTAAAAAAAAAAAAAGTATACTTTTAGGGCTTCGGGTCATTTTGACCCACGAGGGAAAGATGTGTAACAAAGTTTGTAAGGTTAAGTATTCTTCCTAAGTGAGAGTTGTTCGAGTACCAGCTCGATTCCAGCGACTGGCTCTGATAGGCCGCTGATCTGTCCAATCCAGCGAATCACTCCGAAAAGGGGCGGGTCATTGACTTCCACCATTGATCCCACCTCTAACCACGCGGCAAGCTCCGCCCTCTGCTCAGCGATTGGTGGAGAGGGGAGGTTGTGGAATCCGTTTGACGAGCGCGAGTGATCAGCGGGCGGGGAGGTGGGCGGGGCCTGAGGCCTGGTGGGCGGGGCCAGCGGAGGAGGTTTCAGAGCGGCTTTCGGCACAGAGGACGACGGAGGCTGGAGGGCTTTTTTAGCCGTCACTAACATGGCCGCCTGGATGAGGGGTCTGTCTGTGGGCGTGGCCGTCTGAGAGGTGGGCGTGGCCATCGGGGATGTGGGCGTGGCCCCTGGAGAGGAGGGCGTGGTCATCTGGACAGCGGGTTTATTGCCGAGGGGCGACAGAGGCAGTTTGGGAAGCGGTCTGGGATTGATTACTGTCAAAGGAGGCCGTTCAGATCGAGTTTCTGTGGAACAAAAGACAACATAAATATATATCTAGATTATATCTCGCCATTGAATAGTTAGCCCAAAATTAAAATTGATTTAATACATTTAAATTAAATTCAAATGTATTTAATACAATGTACATGTATTTTACATTAAATTAAAACTAAAACAAAATTAAAACGGTCTCTCATTTATTCTCCCTGAAAGTCTCTTCTGCTCACAAAAGCTGGGTTTATTTGATTAAAAATACTGTAAAAATAGTGAAATATTTTTGTAATGTAATAAATCATCTGTTTTCTATGTGAATATATAGTAAAGTGTAATTTATTCCTGTGATCAAAGCTGAATTTCAGCATCATTACTCCAGTCTTCAGTGTCACATGATCCTTCAGAAATCACTGTAATATGCGGATTTGTTTTTATGATATATTAACATTTAAAAGTTAAGAGTAAGTCAAGTCTTTAAAAAAAAAATTGTGACAGTAAAGACATTTATAATGTTACAAAAGATTCTATTTTAAATAAACGCTAAACTTTCTATTCATCAAAGAATCGTGATAATAAAATGCATCATGGTCTCATTGTTTATGACACTGGTTTTGATGGTTACCTGCAGTGACTTTGGAAAGGGGAAGTAAAGCCCCAAACTCAGGTGACGGGATGGAGCACAGTTTGGTGTTTTTATAATATCCATCCCATGATCCCACTGCTTGTTCCTAAACACACACACACACACACACACACACGATTAACTAAATTACGTCACTAGCAGCTGAAGAAAATACGCAACGAATGAAAAGACCTCGTTCTGAGAAAGTTTAACACTTCCACTCGTCGACTGCAGCTTTTCTAAAGAGATGTGTTTTTGCTTTTTTGTCTTTGTTACTAATATGATTGATTATATATAGCCAGTCAGGGGTGGCGCCAGAGAATTTTTAACGCAGTTGCTAGATCATTGACAAGGGGAGCTGCGCAATTATATAGCCTATATATTTATACTATTAATAAATGAGCAAAACTTGGGCACTCAATATTTAATATTCAATTTTCACAATTAAAGTTTTCATTTTACTAAATTGAACAAGCACGACATTCAGCATTCAATCAAATATTATTAAAGATTTATTATTAATAATGTTATTTCAACATAATATCTCGTTATTTCGACATAATATGTGTGCGTGCATAAAGCAAGATGTGCATTTGTAAATCCGGTGACAGGTGTGCATTGATTTTTATTAATAAACTATTTTTTTCTGTGTCAGCTGCAAGATGAGGTTGACGATCGCCTTCTCCGTGAACGCGCCTACAGAGAGAAATTCACATATTGGATTACATAATCAGAGAGTAGCCTATTTATTTTCGTTTTGAATTGTTTCGTTTAAAGACATTTCAAGCTTTATATTGATATATTTCTCATGTCTGTGAGGCATACGCAGAGTTTCGGTTAATTTATGATGAGATGTTCCAGTTCACGTGCAATGCAAGTGATCGCGCCGGCGCCTCCATGTCATGGTTATATTGTCTGCTATATTTGCCTCTTATTTATTAAATCCAGGCAATTGGTTGATGAAAAATTTATTAAAATTAAGATACAATTTATACAAAACGAAATTCACTTTAAAGAAAGGCTCTCTACAAAACAAAACGTAATGAAGGGGTCAAAATCATTTCTGAACCATGTCTCCTGATATACATCCTATCTTACTAATGCTGTTCACTTTTCATAATCAACAAAAATAAAATAAAAAACATAATATTTCAACAAATATGAAACTAAATGCACTTATTTAATGGCTACAACACGTATAGTAGGCCTAAAGACTCTCTATTTGTACGAATTGCTCCACATTCATTTAATTCAGAATTTTGCACTCATAAGTTGAAAGGCATTTTTTGTGTATAGTAACACATATCTGCAACATTTATCAAGTTCACGGATAATTGTGCATGCATTTATTAATCATTATGATACTAAAATCATAATAAAGTGCTATACTGTACACAGATAAGCCAAGAATATTGACGCAACGCGTTTAATTAGCCTACACATTAAGCATTTTCCTCCCAGGAAAACCATTATAAGAACGCTTGGCTTAATGCAGATTAGAATGTCCCAGCAGTTGTTATGTCGAAATAACAAGATATTATGTCGAAATAATATTATGTTGAGTTGCTCTGTATCGTCGCGTCGGGTATATGGTGGCATGATGGGGTTGTTGTTTTTTTAATTAAAAGTGTGTGTATTGTTAGTATTATTATTTTTGAGGGTGGGAGAGGTAGGCCCCCCCCAGTGACACATCGAGGCCCCCTCGTTCCGTATGTCCTGGCGCCGACCCTGCGGAGATGATAACGTTTTTCATAATTTTTTTAAACTTGCACCTTGGAACCGATTTAAAAGTGTGCGTTTTCGAGCCTCCAAACACTGTTGTCGTGTAAATGAGCAGCCAGAACGCATTAAAAGTTTTCTGGTTTCTGTTAAAACAGTGTTGTGTTAGCGGCCCCTAAGTTAATGACTAATGATCTTTGCAACGGAAGGGAATCAATCAAAAACTAACTATATCTGGACAATAACTTTATTCTAGAGCTGCTGTAAAGCCTAAACAATCTGTTACTGTAATATCCTGTTATCTCTGTAAAGCTGCTTTTAAACAATCTATTGTTAAAAGCGCTGTATAAATGAAAGTGACTTGCCATTAGTGATGAACACCTGCTGTTAACAAGCAGAACTTCTATACTAACTTGTTTAAAGCGCTGTATAAATGAAGGCGACTTGCCATTAGTGATGAACACCTGCTGTTAACAAGCAGAACTTCTATACTAACTTGTTCAAAGCGCTGTATAAATGAAAGTGACTTGCCATTAGTGATGAACACCTGCTGTTAACAAGCAGAACTTCTGCACTAACTTGTTAAAAGCGCTGTATAAATGAAGGTGACTTGACTTTCTAACACTGAGCTTTACACCTGACGAACACTCACCAGTAACACTCCCACATAAAGGGCGCTGGCGGGCCGGCTGGACAGGGGTCCGCAGAACTGCACGGTCCCGCGCTGCACACACTCGTCCTGCGGGAAACACACTCTCTGGCCGACGGCGAGCGGGGACACACACTCTGCGGATCGGGACTGGATGCTCAGCGGGTCGCTGGAGGACCGAGAGGATCGAGGGAGGCTGATCTCACTGACCGGCAGGAACAGCCCACAGGCGTCGGGACACACGAACAGCTGACGGCCTTTGTAGATGCCGTTACACTTACCCCGACCTGCAGCCCATCCCTGAGACACACACACACACACAGAGAGCAGAGACAAGTTTATTAAGAGCTGTTATAAAGCCCGTCCCTGAGAGACACACACGACCAGCAGACAGACATGGAAAACATATTTAATAAGAGCTTTTATAAAGCATTTTTCATTATGTGTGTGTGTGTGTGTGTGTGTATATATATATATATATATATTCATTCATTTGTTCATTCATTCATTTGTTTAATTATTTATTGCAGTGTATTGTTGGCGTGTGACATTCGGGCTTGCCTTGAGCTGGACCCCGAAGTACACGGCGGAGCTTCCTCGGGTCAGGGGCCCGCGGTACCGCAGCTGGGCCTCGGCGAGCTCTGATTGGCTGCGGCTCCAGGAGACCCTGAGCTCGGACCCCAGCGCCAGCGAGAGGAACCGGTACAGGGCCTGGGGCCGAGACAGCAGCTTCACTCGCACATCCAGCTCCGGGACCGGCTCCAGGAGACCAGCGAGCTCAGGGGACACTTCACTGAGCACCTCACGCTCCACCTTCACCACACACCCGCTGTCAATCACCTGCCACACACACACACACACACACGAGAGGTCAGAGGACACTTCACTGAGCACCTCACGCTCCACCTTCACCACACACCCGCTGTCAATCACCTGCCACACACACACACACACACACACACACGAGAGGTCAGAGGACACTTCACTGAGCACCTCACGCTCCACCTTCACCACACACCCGCTGTCAATCACCTGCCACACACACACACACACACGAGAGGTCAGAGGACACCTCACGCTCCACCTTCACGCTTTATCCGTGTATTTTCCGGAATCTCTGTGTGAAAGGGGCTTATATGAAGGACTCTTTAAATGTACACAAATAATTTGGCCTAATGAAATATCAATTGAATGTGTTGGAGTTAAAGTGTCACTTTCAACAGAAATTTCATTTACTATTCTATGTCTTTATCGTCCGCCGTCAGCAAAAGTAGATTTTTATGATCAATTTAAAGCACTTCTGAGTTGCTGTGACTTTAATAATGAATTGTTCTAAAACTTTGATAGACCCGGTGTTCTCTAACAAACCAGATAGAATAATAAAAACGTACAATTTCCTGACTGGCTTGTCTGACCACAATGCCACATTCTTTTCTAGAAAGCTGACTAAAAAACGATTGAGAAATGTCAGTAAAAACATTCATATAAAACAAACGTATATTCCACAGAGCCAAGAACAATGTTTAATTGCAGCTCTAAATACTTTTGATTGGTCTAGTATAGTATTATGTGATGACACTAATCAATGTTGTGATTTAATATATTCTTCTATTAAAAAGGTTCTGTCATTTTCATTTAAAGAAACGAGTTTATTCCTTGCCTTGGATCAATAGTGAGTGTAAACAGCTTATGACACTCAGAGATCAATTACTAAAAAAAATCATCACAATCTGGATTAACTACTGATCGATTACATTTTGTATCCGCAAGAAATAAAGTCACACAAACTTTGAGAATGGCAAAAGCTAATTTCTTCATGTCTGTAATTAATGGTGCCAAAGGAAATTGAAAGTTGATTTGGGAAAATATTAACAAACTCCTTGGTAAAAGTAAGCATATTGCTGTTAAAGACTTTGAACTCAAATTTGCTAATGAATTGGTATCAGAGCCTCTCAACCTAGCAACTAAATTAAATGATTATTTTCAAAATACAATTGATGAGATCGCTCAATTGTTTTCTAGCTCTTGTGGATATCCTTATATGGATGCCGTAACTCTAAACTCTAAGTTTAATATTCAAATAATTACAGAAAATGAAGTACATAACATAATCTTTAATCTTTATTTAACAAAATAATTGTTGATTTTAAGCGTGCGTTTGATACTGTGAATCACTTTAAGCTTTTGTCTAGACTGTTAACATTTGGCTTTAGTAATCAAACAGTTAAATGGATACAGTCTTATTTATCGGATAGAAAACAATGTGTGCAAATAAAGAATTGTAAGTCACCATATCTTCAATATACACAGGGTGTTCCACAGGGATCAATCTTGGGACCTCTGCTATTTTCACTGTATGTGAATAGTTTGCCCAATGTATGCAAAAATGTCGACACGATTATGTATGCTGATGATACGGTAATTTTTACACATGCCAAAAGTGCTGATCAGCTTTCATTTGCTTTAAATGATTTGCAAAAATGGCTGATTGATTCATGCTTGTGTCTTAATGTTAAAAAGACTGTATAAATGTTTTTTAGTAAACCTAAAACAACTGTGGCCACAGTAAAAGTTTGCTTGGGTGGACAAGAATTAACTAATGTTGAGGAATTATACGAGTCATGCTGCTATTGGGCAAGTGGGAGCATTGGAAATATTAGATAAGAAACCTTCGTCATATCATCATTGTAATATTCTAGATAAATATAAGTTTTTAAATTTTGCGAATTTCAAATTATTTAAATCAGCCTGTCTAATCTATAAAGTTATACATGGTCTGGCACCTCCACCATTGAGTGATTTTATTAAACAAAAGTCTATCAGTGCTGTCGGGTCTCGAGTGACTAGAGCCACTATGAGAGGTGACTGTGCCTATGGCTATAATCTGGCATATTTACATTTGTGAAAAATGTTCATTAATATGTATTGTCCCTTTTGTCTTTTTTTCTACAAATAAAATAAAATAAAATAAATAAATAAAAATAAGAAAAAGTCAGATTCGTGAGATAAAAGTCGCAATTAATTTATTTTATTTTATTAGGTGGCGGGAACACGCCTCTCCACACACATTCCTCTCTTACCTTCACCCACAGGTATCCTCTTCCACCCCTGTGTCCTCCTCCCTCCTGCTCCACACAGAGCTGCCCCCGCTGCAGGCGAATGGTTCCTTCCAGCTGGTCCTGCACTCGATAGTCGGACGCGACCATGTACATTTTTTGGGGGCGTGGCTTCCTACTGTGATGCGCGTCGCCAGACATTGTGATGTGAACACCCCCGAACCTGCGCGTGCACGAAACACGAGTAATAACATTTAAATCGTTTCCATCACAGAACACGTTTAATTTTCCAAACTGAATAAAAGAGTGCCAATCGACCATAAAAAACAAAGTTTGAATCGAATCGCTTTTCATTTTATACAGGACAAACTACGTGCAAAGTGAACCAAAACATTATTTCCTATTATTAAACCTGTTTAAACACACCTGGCAATATGTTTCTCGGTCATAGCATCGTTTTGATTTAAAACCTATTGAAATAGACAACAAACGCTAACTTACCGACAAAGTCATCACCTCTGTTTAAAGTGCTACACTTTATCGCTCCGAAAACACAATAATACCTCACTTTCGCCAAAGCAGGAAGCGAGATGACGGACAGCTGTGTCGACCAATCAGATTGAAGAAGCGTTTGGGTAGCGAACGATGGGCGGGGCTTCGTTCTGAGGGAAATTCCACTGTGGCGGTTTGTATTATGGTGAAGAAATTACTTTTTTTTTATCTGACGGATATTTTCTTCATCTTCCGAGAATTCGACGCCGGTAAATACCGGTAAATACACTATTATCTCAGACCATGCCTCTGTTCGTTCAAGATAGCTTGTGAAATGATATATAAGATGTTAACCAAACCTAAAGTGACATGGTGAAGAGTTGAGATGGCAGAAAGATTATCATAGTTTTTGCATTTACTTGCATAACTTTTGCGTTGATATATATTTCCTCCCAGCTCATTATTTCAAAGTTTCTCTGGGGAAATTTTTCTTAGAAGTTTTATGACCGAATACAATTTTCTCGGGCAATTCAAAAGTTTTGCAAGTGAACGCAGAATAGAGATAATTTGTTAGGATCATATTAAGATGATAATGATTTAAGTTATAACGAAATATAAATACCATTTCCGCCATATAAGAAAAAAATCTTGCTTTTGTAAATCATAATGACATAAAAAGTCGCAATTATGACTTACAAAGTCATATATCAGATTAAAAGTTGTAATTATCATAAATAGTCGTAATGTCAGCTTTTTATGTCATAATTTCGATTTAGTATGTTATAATTTTGACTTTTTATGTCAAAATTGGAAAAAACTTAATTTTGACTTTTGATGTCATAATTTAGATTGACCAAAGCATGATTTTTTTCCTTGTGTGGTCCTTGTGGGCTTTCATAAAATTCCCCTTATCAGTTAGAAATCAAATTATTTTTTAATTTTGTAAGTATCACCTTTCAAGTCATTTTCTAGTCAGCTCAGTGACAGTCATGTGGATGGTTAAAGTTTAAACACAACAAAGAGCTGTTTTTTATGAAAATGTTTATATAAACATAAATTGAACATACAAAATTGTAAATACATAATAACAAACATTAATAAATAAGTGCATAAGTGAAAGAAAATACATATACTCCATATAAAACTAAACTCAACACCTTGGAAATTTATAGAATTTACACTTTACATTATTTAAAAAAATAGATTATCAGAAAGAAAACATCTCCAAAAAGAACAACAAAACAGTTAACTTTAATCTTCCTTCATTTTGAAAAGTAGGCTACTTGAATTAGTTAAATTCACAGTATATTTACTTTAATCCAACTTTTCACTTAATTTTTTTATATATATTTAATGAAAAATTGTATTGCTTTTTTTTAACATTTTGACATTGTTTTCCTGTAAACTTTTCTACGGGCCCACTGGCACTCCTTTACGAACTCCGATGTGAAAACACCTGCCGTAAAGGACCTTAGTGAAACACTCAGGATCTCTACTCGCTTAGCTATGACTGTGAGCTTGATGTTTCAGGCGTTCACTGAGAACGTGGTCCGTGTTGTCAGGACTTCAGCGTTTGCTCCGTGACGATAAAGTACGTGGTCAGTTGACCTTTGCCCTTGACGTTGACCACTCCTCTCAGAGTGACATCATAGCCCAGCGTTTGCGCCACATGAGCGGTTTCCTCCGTCACCTGAAGACCACAAACAACACACTGATTCAGTTCCTTATTCATTTAAATAATTAATTTAGTTCAAGTCCTTCTGGGGAAGTTCGTAATTACGAGTGTTTATGGCGTCAGGTGTGTTCAAGAATTACAATGCTATCATATTTTCTATTTTATTTTTGTTGTACTTAAAAAAGAAAGAAAAAATTAGGAATGCACCGATATGGAAATTTTGGCCGATACGATAACCGATAATTCTTTATATTTGAAAGACGATAACCGATATATCGGCAGATAAATCTAAATCCACATTTTTATATAATTTTTGAGAGCCTGATTACAAACACAAAAGTCTCACCATTAAAATCCACATCCCAAACACACAATTATAATGTTCGCGATAATTTTATGAAGCCGATATGACAGACTTGCACTACTTTACTGTATTTTCCTTTTTTGAAGTGATTCTGATCATATTTCAAGCAATTCAAATCCATCATGTTGAACAGTGCGCATCTGAAGAGTCTCAGCTGAAGGAAATACTACATTATTTATCGGCCAAATTTTCTTATCGGGCTGATAACGATAACATTCAAAATTAACATTTTTATATCGGCCGATACCGATATGGTGGGCAATATATCGTGCATCCCAAAAAAACAAAAAAAAGAGTATTATAAAAGAATGCCTGTTGACAAATAATTTTTTTGTAAAAAGTGTATCGGGTCGCTAGTGACCCGAGGAAAGTAATAGTGTTTTTTTTCTTTCTGCGCAACAATAATTAAATCGCTATAGACTCAATAATTGCACTTCAGGTTTATTCCTCAAGGTGGCGATGTCTGATACATTACGATAACGTACACAATTACCGTAGACATAAAGCAAAAGAATATCCTCAGCGAAACCTGGAATGGCTCGAGTTTGAATCAGGGATCAGAATATTGATTTTGAAGACGTTGAAAACGATAGTTTTGAGAATATGTTTGAGATGGCGAATTTAAACCAGATGACCAGCGATGATGGTAGAAAACATCTGCTCAAACTGAACCCTTCCAAGTTCCAAAAGGTAACACAATATGCTTTTATTTATTTACTTTATAGAGATCTGTGGAAGTAAAATAATGCCAAATGTTTTTGAAACAAAAAAGCTTGATGAATTGCACTACTTGCAAAAATATGCAATGCATTAACCATGATTTAAGCTGTGAATATTTCTAATTCAAAACATTTCACACACATTTTTTATTATTGAAATTTCAATAATCCATATTCACGTTTCAGATTTCACTTCCAAAATATTCATTTTGTTTAAAACACAACCTATAATATTCGACAGGCAATTTTCGGTCCATTATATTTCACTTTACAAATTCGCTTCCACAAATTCAGTGTTTTAAGTTCGACAGAAAATTCAACATTTCGCATGCGGGAACGGCAGGAATAGTAGTAGAGTACAGATCCATAATTGAGGAAGCGAATATTTTGGAATTTTGAATTTCAACCCATAAAAATGGAGCTTTTTTGTTTCAAAAACATTTGGCATTATTTTACTTCCATAGAGATCCATCCACGAATATGTATGATTTTAACCCTTGTGCATCCTAATTATGGACAATTTAGTCTTTTTCATGGTTTTTTTTAATATAATTTTGCCTGTGTTAGTGCCAACTGCATAAAGTTTGGCACAGGTGTGTATTTTTATTGGAATTTAACTATTTCCTTTAAAAAAATCAATTTTGCACTAGTGGAGCTAAACTAGTTCCTCTCAGGACCTTCAGGACAAAAATGTCCCCATTAAAACTGCAATTTTTAACCCCAGGACCATTTAACTATAATGCAATCTTTGTTAATAGGCTTTCATTCTGTCAAAATTAAAAAAATTACTAGATGGTGCCATTTTCTCAGGTTTGGCCTATAAAGCAATAGACTTTATCCCCTTTTCTGCTTCTGCATATTATAGAGCCAATTGGATAAATTATGCAGCAATAATTGTGTGTGTGTGTGTGTGTGTGTGTTAGTATGGATGTCAGAGTGTGGTTTGTACGTGTGTAATAAAACAAATGTGTGTGTGTGTGTGTGTGTGTGCTTGAGAGAGAAAAACTCTGTCCCAGTGAGTTTTGCTGCATCTAATGGGGAAAACGTGTTACTGTCCCAAACACACTCTCACTGAACGCTCAGTTCTTGAGAGATCGACCTCAAATTTGGAACACGACTTGTTTAGATTTATGGCTTTGATTTTCTAGCAGTTTTAGAGTTCAACATGTTTCATAAAATATACATTTGATATAAAATAATGTTCATAAATAATTTTCATAAAATTAAACCTATCTAAATTTTTTTTGTTTTAATTTTAATTTTTTTTGATACTTCACCAATAATCTGCCAAGGGTCTTCTTTAAAATCAGACCAAAGTTAAGTCTGTGCTCCCAGGCTTCACATTGTTATGACATTTTTGTCCACAATGGACATATGTGTAAGTTTTCTTAATTGATGCACAAGGGTTAATGTAAACACAAAGAGATTGATGTTTGGATGTTTCGACAGGTGTAAAGACGCATCACCTGTATTTTATCCAGGACTCCAGTGCTGTCCATTCGGCTGGCCACGTTGACCGTGTTTCCCCAGATGTCATACTGAGGTTTATGAGCGCCGATGACGCCCGCGATCACAGGCCCGTGGTTTATCCCTGGACAAAACACAACACCAGTTATTATATCTGATCGTTCAAAAGCTTGAAATAATGTGTATAAGTCATATAAATGCAGTGTGTGTTACCGATCCTCAGTTTGAAGTTGTTGAAGGAGTGTGTGTTGATGTTTTCCAGTCTCGCCATCAGAGCGACGGCGAAGTCCAACATGCTGCGAATGTGATTGTACGACGTGTCGCAGGCCTGTAGATGCACAACACTGATGAAATTTAAAATGTCCTTTAAAGACGACACATCATGAAAATCTGAGTTTTCCCGTGTGTAACTGCTATAATCGGGTGCATCCAACCCAGAAAACATGTAAAGTGAAACCCAGTAACTGTGTTCTGGTGAGTCTTTCTCTGAGAGCATGTCTGAAAATAAGCCGATCAGATTTCGCTCCTTCTGGCGTATGAAGAGGATGTTATTATAATATTGCCGGCCCTTAATCTGCACGTTTACACACACCAGCGACATTGGGTTCGGCGAGCGCCAACAGAGACCAGTTCTAACGCACTGGAGAAGATCCAGCAAAGCCTGAAACTGTTCTGTGGTCGAGCACAGACGACACTGAACACTATTGACCAGAACATGTCAGCGCTGTCTTATAAACACCTCAGGAACTGTGGACACTTGTGGAAGAGTTCAACATGATGAGGAGATGATCAGTGTAACTCCACAACAACTACAGAAATGTCTCCGCTAACATTCAGAAACGTGTAAAAGTGAAGCTCTCCCTGAGTCTCTCCGTAAGGCTGCACTCGCTGCTGTAACTCCTGACTCTGGATCAGTGAGATTGGCCTGTGTTGTTATTGCCGGAGTCTCTGAAGCTCGTGTGAAGGCTCCGCCCTCTCGTGTAAAGACTCCGACCTCTTGTGTAAAGACCCCGCCCTCTCATGTAAAGGCTCCGCCCTCTTAAGTAAAGGCTTCGCCCTCTCGTGTAAAGACTCCGCCCTCTTGTGTAAAGACCCCGCCCTCTTGTGTAAAGACCCCGCCCTCTCGTGTAAAGGCTCCGCCCTCTTGTGTAAAGACTACGCCCTCTCGTGTAAAGACTCCGCCCTCTCGTGTAAAGGCTCCGCCCTCTCGTGTAAAGACTCCGCCCTCTCGTGTTAAGGCCCCACCCTCTTGTGTGAAGACTCCGCCCTCTTGTGTAAAGACCCCGCCCTCTCGTGTAAAGGCCCCGCCCTCTTGTGTAAAGACTCCGTCCTCTCGTGTAAAGGCTCCGCCCTCTTGTGTAAAGACTCCGCCCTCTCGTGTAAAGGCCCCGCCCTCTTGTGTAAAGACTCCGCCCTCTCGTGTAAAGGCTCCGCCCTCTTGTGTAAAGACTCCGCCCTCTCGTGTAAAGGCCCGCCCTCTTGTGTAAAGACTCCGCCCTCTCGTGTTAAGGCCCGCCCTCTTGTGTAAAGACCCCGCCCTCTCGTGTAAAGACTCTACCCTCTCGTGTAAAGGCTCCGCCCTCTTGTGTAAAGACTCCACCCTCTCATGTAAAGGCTCCGCCCTCTTGTGTAAAGACTCCACCCTCTCGTGTTAAGGCCCGCCCTCTTGTGTAAAGACTCCACCCTCTCGTGTTAAGGCCCGCCCTCTTGTGTAAAGACCCCGCCCTCTTGTGTAAAGACTCCGCCCTCTCGTGTAAAGGCCCCGCCCTCTTGTGTAAAGACTCCGCCCTCTCGTGTAAAGGCTCCGCCCTCTTGTGTAAAGACTCCACCCTCTCGTGTTAAGGCCCGCCCTCTTGTGTAAAGACCCCGCCCTCTTGTGTAAAGACTCCGCCCTCTCGTGTAAAGGCCCCGCCCTCTTGTGTAAAGACTCCGCCCTCTCGTGTAAAGGCTCCGCCCTCTTGTGTAAAGACTCCGCCCTCTCGTGTAAAGGCCCGCCCTCTTGTGTAAAGACTCCGCCCTCTCGTGTTAAGGCCCGCCCTCTTGTGTAAAGACCCCGCCCTCTCGTGTAAAGACTCTACCCTCTCGTGTAAAGGCTCCGCCCTCTTGTGTAAAGACTCCACCCTCTCATGTAAAGGCTCCGCCCTCTTGTGTAAAGACTCCGCCCTCTTGTGTAAAGGCTCCGCCCTCTCGTGTAAAGGCCCCGCCCTCTTGTCTAAAGACTCCACCCTCTCATGTAAAGGCTCCGTCCTCTTCTGAACGGAGGCGGAGCAGCAGCTCATTTGCATTTAAAGGGACACACAAAAACGGAAAGTTTTTGCTCACACTCAAAAACAGCCAAATTTGACAAGCTATAATAAATGAGTTTGAGCTGATATTTCACACACACATTCTGGGGACGCCATAGATGTTTATTACATCATGTGAAAGGGGGCATAATACGTCCCCTTTAAAACACATGCATCATTCGCACGCTACTCACTAGTTGCTCCTCCGTTTTGGCAGGATTGGTCAGGCCGGCCGCCGCCATGTAAGTGCTCCCGATGGTCTTGATCTTTTCTACCGCACTGAATTTTGGCTTGATAAGGAGCTGTGAGAAGAAAACATATTATGAGACAGGTGTGTAAGATTAAACCAGAGACAGACGAAGAGGCATTCACCTCGTCAAAGTCTGAGATGATCTCGTTGAGTAAGCGAAGACACTCCAGCCCGTTGTTGTTGACGCTGCTCTCGCTGTAAAACTCTTTGTAGAACTGCGGCACGGACGCGAACATAACACACACACACTCGCACGACTTGCTGTACAAGTCCTGAAACACACACACAGATACATCATAGAATTAAGCCCTGTTAACACCAGGTTTTAAGCCTGACATTAAATATTATTAGATAATATTAATGTAATGAACCATTTATTAAACCTTTACAAAATATAAGAGAAAAAAGTTTGCATATGTGTTTTTTTGTTGAGTATCACATTTTATGTATCAGGCTTTTATGGCTCTGGTATTGTGAGAATATGGAGGAAAAAACAGCTTAATTTTTTACGACAATTCACCATGACGTCACAACAGTAATAAACGTTCTTCCGGCTGGCAAAAGCCTAAGTGTTCCTATGGCAATGTAAATTGCTTGGAAGGGAGACCCACCGTCAAATGTAAACATTATTTTTCATAATAACTGTTTTTAATGATATAAGTAAAACATATAATAAATATGTAATATAGTAGGCCTACACATAATTAGTAAAATACTCTCTAGCTCATTTTTCTTGCCAACATAACGTGCTATAGCCTATCATGGTCATTAAATGGCTTTCCTGAGGTAAATGTTATGTGACAATGTTCTCCAGCTGTTATATTAACCTGTTTGCGCGGTTGAAAAACACTGATTGGTCGATATTATATGAGGAATATACATTTCGGTAAGTTGCGTGAGAAAATGGATGTAAGAGCGTGTGAAAAGTGAGTCTCACGGTCGATGCGTGAGAGTGGGCCGCCCTCTTTTACTTCAGGCAGTGACTGGCAATGAGTCTGCTCTTCAAAAGAGACAAGTTTACTGATATTAGTCTTGAATGATAGTCCCGGCTGAAGATAATTGCTCTGCTATGATTTTGTAGATGGACCGTTTTGAGAATACACGAAGCAGAGTTGAAGGGGTTGGCAGCACAAATGTAAACATTGGATGAATCATATAATTTAGGGCATCATTAAAGGGATACTCCACTTTTTTTGGAAATAGGCTCATTTTACAACTCCCCCAGAGTTAAACTGTTGAGTTTTACCCTTTTTGAATCCATTCAGCCGATCTCCGGTTCTGACGGTACCACTTTTAGCATAGCTTAGCATACATCATTGAAGTGGACAAGACCATTAGCATTTCTCATTAAAAATGACCAAAGTGTTTCGATATTTTTCCTATTTAAAACTTGACTCTTCTGTAGTTATATCGTGCACTAAGACCGACGGAAAATGTAAAGTTGCGATTTTCTAGGCTGATATGGCTAGGAACTATACTCTCATTCCTGCGTAATAATCAAGAAACTTCACTGCCGTACCATGAGAGCAGCAGGCGTAATGATATGACGCAGCGCCTGAAAATAGTCCCCAGCTCGGTAACTTCCAACGTGACCGGGACTAAGTGCCTGCGCCTGCAGCTCTCATGGTACAGCAGTAAAGTTTCTTGATTATTACGCAGGAATGAGAGTATAGTTCCTAGCCATATCAGCCTAGAAAATCGCAACTTTACATTTTCCGTCGGCGAATGGCGCGAACTGAAGCGTCTGGCGCGGAAGCGCGTTACGCGCGAATGATTTAGTTAGTGCTATTTGTGCATTCACGCGTTTGACGCGAATTCGCGTCTGCCGCCCGAGTTGAAAAATTTGAACTTGTGCGTCAATTCGCGCCGCGTTAACCAATCAGGAGCCTGCTTGCTGCTGTCACGTGGTGAAGTGAAAGTTTGTTATTTTAATAAATTATTTTGTAATATTACTAAAATGTCTGGTGTGGTTCTAATGCACAACAAAGCAAATCTTTCACATAAAAACTCGATTTTAATATATGAGAGATAGTACTAATTTTGTATTGAATGCTATTTATTCCATATCTATTTTAGATTATATGAAACATTATTATTTTAATGTAAAAACAACAAACACATAGTGTATAATAAATAAAAAAAATCACAGGACAGGTTTCACTTTTGGAGGCTGGCTCCATTTATTATCAAATAAATGTGCGGGCGAGGGTGAACCTCGCGCCGGGCTGTAGAGCGCGGGCTCGTCAGGCAGCGACCACTCGAGGCCGAGGCTTTACACGGCCTACGCTGTCCTCGTCAGCGTCCTCACCGTTAGGTCCACCAAACCTAGCTCCTGGAACACATGGTGAAACTCCTGAAACCCTCCGGAGGGTCTGGTGGACCCGAGTACAGCGACGATGTCCCCTACGCAGCTGTTTCTGCTCTCCAGAGCATATACGAGCGGTGACTCTCTCGAATAATGCTAATGCTAATGCTCGATAAACATCTAAAAAGATGGCCGCCGACGGGTTTCGAAACTTTCGCCTCTGACGCGCGTAAATTTCGCTTCAAACTTTTGTTTTTACGCGCGTCAATTTCGCCATTCACACGCGAATTAACACAAAGTGGTCAAGCGTCAAACTAGACGCGGTAGACGCGAATTTGACGCGCTATTCGCGTCCGGTGTGAACGTAGCATTAGTAAGATGATATGCATAGTTTGATGATCTGTAGTTTTCAAACATAAAATGCAATGCTAAACAATGACGATTGAGAGATGAAGAAATAAACCTTCCTCAAAAGCCTGATGATCATATAACACTCGTGATTTTTGTAATAAATGTAATAAATAAATTCAGTCCAACTGATTTACTACTAACAATATCAAAGTTATTCTTGCGTTTCCTTGATAAAATCAGGCAGATTTGACAGAAAGACTCGTGAATCTCGAGCTGAAGGAGGACGCTTGCACGCTTGTCTGAGCTCTCGATCCGACACAGAAGATGCAGGAGATTGAGTGTAATGGACTCTGGCGCCTCGAGAGGGCATCAGTGGAGCTGTGTGTGTGTGTGTGTGTGTGGGTCACCTGGTTTGGGACGTCCTTGCCGATGTAGAACTCGGTGACGTGTCCCGGCAGCAGATTCTGCAAGAGGAGTCTGTTCACGTTCTTCGTCGTCTCCATCTCCTCCGTCTCTTTTATAAAACACTTCTCCAGCAGGAACTCTGTGCGAGAGCCCAACTCGTCCTGAATTACATCAGTTACACACACAGATTACACACACACTCAACTGAGCAGGGTTACTGTAGGCAGCTCAAACTGAGAGCATGAAAACATTGGTTGAAATAAAATATACTTTAACTGGAAAAAAAACACTTGACTTGTGTTCATTTAGTTTAAACTGATGTATTAAAATAACTTTTGATGTCTATAATAACATATACACTTAAAAAAAAAATGACAACAACATGGTAACTACTTGAAGGGGTGTGCATAAGACTGACATGATACTTTCATAATCATAACATGACACATGTCATGAAGATGAAGGAGGTTTTATGCATGAATTTGTCATTAAAATGTTAGAATGCCACATGACAGCCAACGTCAAGCCAACCACATGAGTCATGACAGATTAATGTAATGTTCACCCATAAAGCTCAAAACTAATAAAAAATTGCAACAAAAAAAGAGAAAACAATAAAAACCATATTGTATTACTTATGCTTTAAACACATGATTCCTGACAGGAAGAAGACGGATATAAAGACCAAAACCGTTTCGGGAAGCAGTTAGTCATCTAGTGGATTAATGTTATACAACACTCCCCAACACTCAGTGCATACAATCAAACTGAAAGACTCATAACCAAATATGTGTTCACACACACACACACACACACACACACACACACACACACATACTCTTACCTGTCGCACAAGAACAAGGGAAGTCAAGTAGAAAATGACCAGCCAAATGCCGGACATGATCTTGGGCTCCTTAAGAACTCCCGGTCTACAACACACAGTAGGATCTCACACTCAATAATCATTAATAATCACAACAATCACAGTGTTTCTGGCCACAGTTTAGAGTTATAATGCAAAATACACCTGAACCTGGACTGTCAAACCCACAAAAGTCACAAAATCAATATTGACTCTGGTTACCTTCTGTTTTCCTGTTGCCGCTCATTATACGAATGAATAATCAGTGACGTTATGATAAAGAAATAATGTTTGCCTTCATAATCCTTCATCAAAATATATTAATATTCTGATATCACTAATCTTTGATATTTTTCAACCGCCTGTAATAGAGACATTTTAATTTACACCACTCAATCAAACTCGTCATGAATAATTTAAGTCCTGCCTACATATTTCTCATTGACTATTTGGTTTCAATCACAAACACATTCTAAACTAAACTTATGATTGTTTATGCTAAAATTCATGCGACTGATTGTGATTTATTATTTGAATTAGATGATTATAATTTGTTGTTATAATTTTTATTTTACAGTACAATTGTATTATTACAATAGCAATATTTCATTATAGTTAAACAAGTTTTTATTATTATTACTGTTATAAGAATTTCTATTGATAAATAAAAAAGAATTATCATTATTGTTATTTTATAGGCCTATCATTATTATACAGTATGATAATTATTATATTAAATGATAAAATATAATAATAATATAACAACAATCAAATCACAATTAATCAAAATTAAATTAAAATCAATGTAAATTGTTATAATTTTTAATACACATTCATTTTTATTTACAGTACAACTGTATTATTACAATAGTAATATTTCTGTCTTATTTTATTATAGTTAAACAACAATAATACTAGTTTTAATTTTTATTACTGTTATACGAATTACAATTGATAAATAAATGAGAATATTATTGTTAAAGGATGTAATTATTAGAATTATACAGTATGATCATAATTAGGGATGGCCCGATACCGATACTGGCATCGGGGATCGGGCCGATACTGTCCTAATATACTCGTACTCGTACTCATAAAAATTCGCCGATACCACGCACCGATACCACGTACATTTTGCAAAACGAAACTGGCCGCCGCGAGTGCTTTGTCGAGGTGAACTGAGGCATAGGAAAGTATAATGTCGGCGGTTTGGGCTCATTTCAAGATAAGGGGTGATGACAACAGCAAGGCAGACTGTGAGTTATGTTCAGCTAAGGTGTCGAGAGGAGGGAAAGAAAGTACATCGTTTAACACCAGCAATCTAGTTAAACATCTGAAGACGCATCATAGATCTGATGGCCGAGCGCGCGCGCGGGCGGTAATGCACTCACTCTGTGTGTGCGGGTTACGGGAGAATAAAACGATTCGCGGGACTCCCGCAAACTAGAAATATCTATGAATAAAAAATAAAAGATTTTTATTCATCTCTTGCAGAAAAGCAACAAGAACAACTACAACAAAATAGAAACGATTTACAGGACAGAGTTTCTATCCATAACATGGTTACAGCGTTGAGCGATGTAGCCAATCACAGACATATGTGTTGATTTCTGGAACGCAATGGCCAATCAGAAGCATTTAAGATAGACTCCCCTCACCACTCAAAACGGACTTTTTTGTTCAGTGCTGAATTCTGTATGCTGGCAAATCCTCTAATTATAATGAACAAAGTGTGGATATTATGAAAGATTGATTGTGCAGTCAGCTTCATTGATAATAACAGAGTTGTGTGAGATCGCGATGAACTGTCAGCTTTTAGGATTTATTAAGGGAGCGCACTTTGCGCGCATTCAGAATGCCAGACCATGCACGCAGTAGCCTGCTTGCTTTTATGTTAAATTAACAGTGGTTTGTGTGTTAATACATTTATTATTTTACAATTTTTTTTTTATTTTTAGACTTGTTAAAACAAGCAGAGAAGAAAATAAAAACAGTCTTCTAACCTGTGTTCTAAAATAGTCGTCTTCTCTTCTGGGAGCCTATTAATTTTGCGGTAGAAATATCGGTATTGGTACTCGGTATCGGCAAGTACACAAATGTAAATACTCGTACTCGTATCGGTTTGAAAAAAAAATGGTATCGGGCCATCCCTAATCATAATTATATATGATCATTATATTATATATCAAATTGTATAATATAATTATACTAATAGAATATAACAACAATTAATGAAAAATATATCCAAATAAAAGTAAAAATCATTGTAAATTATATAATTTTAAATATACATTCATTTTGGTATTTTACAGTACAACTGTATTATGTCAAAAGTTAAAAACAAAACAGAAAGGTGTGTGTTAGTGTCTTACGGGCTGTCGTTGTAGAGCTGTTTGACGTAGCAGTCGGAGCGCGGTGCGTACACGTGCAAGAAGAGCGCTAGATAAACCACTAGCGCTAGCGTCAGGAGGAAGACTTTCACAGACACACACACACGCACAAACACCATCACACCCAGCATCGCCAACAGACAGCAGTACAGATAATACTGCAGAGACGCATTAACATATGATCAATATCACATCAATGCTCATGTAAATGTCATTTATAAGGGTAACGCTTACCGGGACAGTGTAGAGATTCAGGTTGTTCAATTCTGTTGCATTGTGGGAAACATTTATGCAGTCATCGCCTGGTATAAAAACCTACGAAACAAACATACAAGCTAAAGAGGTTGTGCAAACAGACATAAAAAGGCAGAAGATCATTTGTGTATATTTTATTTTCTTATAATAAAGCAATAATAAAGCATTGTCTCTGATCTACACGGGATCGTTTCCTCCCCATAATAAAGTTAGAAGAAATTTAGCTGTAGTTCTTCAGTGAAGGTCAAAACTAATTAGATGCATTTTGATAAACTAACTGAGAAAAGTATTTTATTAATAGATATCAGTTTTGTGAAATCTTATGTTTAAATATGCATCAATTTGCATACACTTTCAGAACATAAATTTGAATATTGGATAAAGCCAGATTCAAAATTCTTGATTGATTTTGTTGGGATATTAGAGTTAAAGGTTTTTATAGAGGGGATTTTTGATTTCTCTTTTTATCACTCCATAAATCAGAAAACACTGTTGACAGACAGAAAAAAAACGCATTTTCACCTTGTTTTTAGGAATAAAATGCTCTATAAATCAGGTTGATTGATATATGAACAAACCCCTCAGTAAAAACCTTCAGATTATAGATATGAATAAAACTGTAAGTTTTGATGAATGTAAGTTGTACTGTAGTGGAGAAAAAAACTATTTTAATGACATTCATTTTCTTTTAATTAAGCATAAAGCTGTGTCTCTGATCTACACAGGATAATACCCCCTCCGTAATAAAGTTACAGTAAGAAATTTAGCTGTAGTTCTTCAGTGAAGGTCAAAACAAATGAAATACTTTTGATAAACTAACTGATACAAATATTTCATTAATAGATATCAGTTTTGTGAAATGTTATGCTGTGAGCTGGTGTTTGTGCAGGGGTTTCTCACTAAGTTGAGCACTGCCATGAGCAGCGTGATGAGCAGACACAGGAACACCAGCAGCAAACGCAGCGCCGCCCTGGTGACCACGCCGCCACACAGGAACGACACCCAGAGGATGCTGGGGGGGATCTTAGAGCTCCAGCGCTGACACACACACACACACACATTGAGACTTTTTTTTTAAAAGCCCACAACACTGTAAAATCCAACAGTGATTCTAACTAATACTTTTAAGTTAACTTTACTTAATGTTTTGACTTAATTGTAAAAATCTGTACTATTCACATACTATGCTTTGTTTACTCAGAAGTTAAGATTGATTGATTGGTTTGAGTGCGGTTTATGAGGTGGGGAAATTCTTATTTTCACTCATTTCCTCCACTTCTGCAGTGATCTTTCTCTGTTTTTCATTCAAGTCATCTTGAATGTTGATTTGTCAATACAACTGAAAAATTTGAGACAACATCACATAGATTGATGTTGATTTTCCTGAAATATTTAGTCACCATTATGATGATCAGTGTCCCCCTTGGTTGGACACTTGGAACTTCATTTATTCTATTGTAATTCTCTTCCCATTGATGCAGCGATGCAACAAGAAATCAGTTATTTGGTTTCAAAGGAAGATAAGTTATATATATGTATGAATGAATGATGTATAACATAACTATATTTCATGTCATTTAATGATCTTTTATACATTTTTTGCAAACACTTATGTCCTAAACCCCTTGTGAAACTTTTAATTGGGTTGATATAATCCCTCTATATTTGTGACAATCTTGTAATTGATCATGCTTGAGTCACACAGACTTCAACATTCAGCATGGAAAACACAACAACAATTACTAGAACTCTTAAGTAAGCATTTTTTAGAACAACATACTATTCCTATTTCACTTTACATGTTTTTTTAAGGCAATCAGTTTGCATGCTTTTTTTAAGTAAGTCGATTTTACAGTGAATTTAACATACCTAATTACAAACATATTCATTATAATATTTGAAGAGTTTACCATTGGTCAACCACTAATCTGACCTTTCATAAAGACATGCAGTCGTACCTTCAGGAATCTAGTGAAGACCACCAGTGCAATCAGGATCTGGACTGGGAAAGTGGCTCCATACGACACCGCAAGAGCAAAGTTTCTGCACATGACCAAAGAGAACGAGAGATTTCTGTTGTGTGTTCATGCAGAAACACTAGAAAATTGCGGAAAACACTTTCAAACTTTTCTTAATGTGAGGAAATAAAGAACAGGCTTCGGCAATCTGACCCTCGACAAAAACAGGTGATCTGAAATCTGCCATTCTGGAGCTCAAATTATGTGATTTCTTGAATATATTTACCAAAAAGAAATGTTTTGATTAAAGACGAATTGATTGCATGGTGAAAAGTGCACCAAACTTTTTTGTGACACTCACTTTTGCGAGGTCAACATCTGAACCACGAACACAGAGATGAAGATGAAGGCCAGACATCCCACAGAGTGATGAAGCCCCTGGACTTCACTCAGAGAATACTGACACACACACACACACACACACACAGTGTTAAGAGTGAGAGAAATACAACAACATGCTTTTAAATCGAGAAACAATTCCCACCTCTTTTTCGAACTGGATGTTATTAAAAAATAGCGTCACCCAGTTCAGCTTCGCTCTTCTCCTGAACGATGAAGACACAACATTAGGTGAAAAACTCGTTTATGATTAATTCCCTGTGAAGATCATATATATTAGTCAATCTTTCGCTCACCTTTCATTTTCCAGAGGGTCTAACGAGTCTGTCGGTCCATTTGGTGTTGATCTGAGAAAACAAACTAACTTCAACAGCGTTTCCAAAATTGAGTATTAAAAAGAACCAAATTTATGTGAATCACAAAGAAAACCGAGTGAAACTGGCCAAGAACGTGCGCTCTGATCTCTTTTTTGAGCTCTGTTTTACCTGGATCAAAACCACATCATTTTAATTAAGTGTTAAGGGTCCTCTGTTAGAACGGGGTCGTGTTAGCGGCCCCTAAGTTAATAACTTCAAACTTGAATCGATCAAAACTTTAGCTGGACAATAACTTTATTCTAGAGCTACTGTAAAGCCTAAACAATCTGTTACTTTAATTTCCTATTATCACTGTAAAGCTGATGTGAAACAGTCTATATTGTTAAAAGCGCTGTATAAATGAAGGTGACTTGACTTGACTTAATTATGTTAGTGTTCGCAAACTACTTTCAAATCCCTGAAACAAATGAATAAACCTTATATCTTCACCTGTGAGTGTTCACATCCGTCAGCTCCTGTTGATGAGAAAGTAAACGTGATTAATATGCACCGTTAAACATATTCAAAGTGATTGAGTGTAATTGGACGGTGATAATGATTGACGCTGACTCTCACCTGCTGTGATTGGCTGATGCCGCTGTCAGCGGTGGGCGGAGCTTTCAGCGAGGCCTCTGATTGTTTGAGTCCATAAAACGGTGTGACGGATTCCCAGGACTTCAGATATTGCGACATGCGCACCGACGCCCGGAGCTTGTGCCGATCCGGGAGTCTGTTGTTCACCTTCAGCTCATTAGTCTGACACACACAAGAAGAGCCAAAACAATCACGTCTACACCATTCTGTTCTTTATTGTTGAAAGAAATATACTTTTATCCATCGATGACGCATTAAATTGATCAAAAGACATTCATAATGCTACAAAAGGTTCTATTTCAAAGAAAAGCTGTTCTTTTTAACTTTCTATTCATCAAAGAATCCTGAAAAATAAAATATACTCTAAAATGAATTAATATGGGAACCTTCCAAAAGCTTTCATTCTGATTTATTTATTTATTCATGACAGTAATAATTAATGCCAACATACAACAGATTTTTTTTAGCGTTTATTTTAATTGTAGTAAACATGGAAAGTCAAAAATACTGCTGATTCGATAGTAAGTCAATACTATCAATAGTAAACCATTAATTGTATTTTTGAAACAGTAGTTACTAGGGATGTATAAAAATACTGGTAGTTCGGTACTAAGTCAATACAAAAGATAGCAAACTATTAGTTACTTGATGGTTTGTTTACTTGCTAACTGAATGATTACTAAGTAATGGTTTACTAGCTTTAGTATTGACTTAGTACCGAACTACCAGTAATCTTTACATCCCTAAATATAGTGCTTAGAATAAGTGAACACACCCATGCTAAAGTTGACTAAAAAGAGGAATAAAAAATCATCTTTTGGAAATTGATCTTAATGCCTTAATTAAAAAAATGAGGAAAAATACAACCTTTAAGGACACCAATTTTCTTTGTGAACGAATAATGTATTGTAAATAAATAAATGTTCTTCCTTTAAATACAGGGGACATGAGTCAGGACACCCCTGTGTTAAATTCCCATAGAGGGGCAGATTTATATTTTTAAAGGCCAGTTATTTCATGGATCAGGACACTACGCATCCTGATAAAGTTCCCTCGGCCTCTGGGATTAAAATATCCAACATCATCACACACCCTTCACCACACCTAGAGTCGGCATGGAGAACTTTCCATAAGATCATCTCTCAATGCAAATCAAACCAGCGATTAGGCTAACTGAAATAAAACCATGACGATCTCTATGTATGTGATGATGATATAAATCTGCCCCTCTATGGGAATTTAACACAGGGGTGTCCTGACTGTATTCCTGTAAATACCCCTGTATTTAAAGGAAGAACATTTATTTATTTACAATACACTATTCGTTCACAAAGGAAATATGGGGGTCCTTAAAGGTTGTATTTTTCCTCATTTTTTAAATTAAGGCATTAAGATCAATTTCCAAAAGATGATTTTGTATTCCCCTTTTTAGTCAACTTTAGCATGGGTGTGTTCACTTATGCTAAGCACTGTACTGTGAAAAAAATACAATAACTACTAACCAACAGTTACTCGAGTCTTACTATCGGTTAATCACCTGTGTTGTTGTACTCCACTTTTCTGTATTAGGGTCAATGACCAGGAATGTTCTCCTTCCCTTCAAACTGGAATCCCGACTCCCGCCTTCTCCATCCTCCACCTGGTATTTCCCATCCAGGTGAACCAGCGTCTCCTCCGTGATGTGGACTCTCCTGTGAGGACCCGTAATCATCACTAATATAACTAGGATAATCAGGAACGAGAGGAAAGGTGTATATGTGTGATAGATACCCAGCCACTCCTCCAGACTCCATGTGATTGGCTAGAGTCACGTCATCTGACCAGACGTCGTACTGCCACTTCTGAAGGCCGATCACGCCGCACAGAACGTTACCCGTGTGCACGCCTACACGCATGTTGATGTTCACTTCCGTCGCTTCCCTCAGCTTACTGCAAGGGTCAAAGGTCAAATAACCTCACTTTAAAGGGATAGTTCACCCAAAAATGAAAATTAGCCCATGATTTACTCACCCTCAAGTCATCCTAGGTGACATTCTTCTTTCAGACGAACACATTCAGTTATATTAAAAAATGTCCTGGGCCCGGTTCCCCGATAACGCTCACTCTTAGCGCGCTAAGAAGACTCGAAAGATATATCTTACCAAAGTTGTTTAAGTTCCTAAGTGTGTTCCCCGAAGTGTCCCTTAGGAAGCTTCTTAAGACGCTGCCTCTTACGTTCAACGTTACAAAGGCGCTGTCCCAGTGAAGCTGCTGAACTAGTTGGCATCGATTGCTCAGGAATCGATTTTGCACTTCACGCGAAGGTGCATTACGGCGTTAAGAAAGACAACACGTTCTATGCAAATGAAACATTCCTCAAATTATTCCAGTAACATTTATTTTAACATAGTTTAAGTTATCAGTAAAATATAGACTATTAATTAAATGATCAAATTGTCTGTAAAATGTTCACATATTCACTAGTCATCCACCCCCCTTTTCCCGTTGTGCCACTTGTGCCGCTTCTTGACATGGGTTTAACGACTTCTAAAAATGATGACATGACTAAACGGCTCCACGGCCGGCGCCGTCTTTGATTCAATACAAGGACACGTTGGATCGCTGCCATAGTTCGTCGCTTACTGGACACCACCATGCTTACCCCTTATAGATCTTAGCCATTTAGAGCCAAATTGTTTGCCAGACTCAGTTCCAAAAAGCCACGCAAGACAGGACAGATAAAAACAAACAAGCAAACAAGCAAATAAGACAAAAAGCACCAAAAAAATACAAGAATTAAAATACATCCAGACATTTCAGCCAATGCACTGTCAGTCTGGATGTGGACTGGAGCGGCTCACTAAGGGATTTGAGAGAGCCACCATGAGACTGTTGGTATAGACTCATCCAGACGTTGCATAAACTTAAACATCAAATTTCTTAAAAGTGCTTTCAGTGTGATTACTTCAAAAGATACTAACATCTGACTTGCACTCCATCCCCTGGGAACCTTGAGTAAAATTCTCATTGCATCATTGTAGGCAACTTTTAACTTCTGCATGCTGGATTTTTTGCAAGAAGACCACAGATGGGCAGTATAGAGTGGTGTACAGTAAGCTTTGAACAGAGCCACTTTAACAGTACAAGGGGGGAAGATTTACAGTTATTTAAGGACCTCACCTCCTTCCAAAAGTCAGTGATAATGTTGCTCATCATTTTACTGGCCATAGAGTCAGCCCTCGTGGCTTGCTCATTTCTAGATATAAAACGAACAGCTTAGTTATATCTGGCATTGGCAAGCTTTTTATTCTCAAGCTCAGGGCCTTGCCTAGGACTCCCAGCCAGGGCCCAAAGCTTGTAAGCTTCCCAAGCTTCAGTGTGATATGGAGCTACATGCTCATTCCATCCTGGTCTAATATTATAGGCCCTGTTTCTCCTGTGTTGAAGAGGTTTACCACCCTCAAACAGAGCAGCCACAACATCATCATGCATGGCACATAGATTACTCTTATGCTCCTCAATCTGACAGTTCACAACTTCACATTATTACACATATAGCTTCTCTGGGCAGATAAACATTACTTAGATATCGCTATGTGTTATAATAAGCCAATAGATCCTCTTCAGAAAGAGTTGACCAGTCTAATTTAGTACTCACATTACCACTGATAGCATTGTTGTTTCTGGGGGTAGATGCATGGTAATTCTTCAATGTTAATTGTTAGGGCCAAAGGTTTATGGTCTGTTATTGTGGCCCCAAACGGCTGCATGCCCATCAGCTGTACCAAAACAATGGTCAAGCCATATGTTGAATGCCAGGCTTCGCTTATGTATGTAACTATCAACAGTACTCTACTTGATAGACTGAAGTTATTATCTTCACTGAAGCAGGTCAAGTGCTTAGCAAATAATGAGTTGCTGTCATTGATATCAGCATTCATATCCCCAACAATATATACACTGGAGATGCTATTGTCTTGAATAAAAGCATTTATAAAAGCCAGTCTATTGAGATATTCAACCTCATTCTACCTAGACTCATATAATCCGTTTGGTCCCAGACCAGCCAAACTACCCTGAAGCCTATTGAGAAATTTTAGATGAAAAGCCCATTCGATTCCACCACTGTTATATTTTAAGTAAACATAAAATCTTAAATTTTGTAAATTTTGTTAATCTCAGACACATTAAGTTGTTTTTTAAATGTTTAACTGGACTTGCACCTGAGCCACTTTGTAAATTTGTGAACAGGCTTGGACTCCTCCAGATCAACAAGACCTGCTACTCGTGGAGACTGTAAAGTTCCATTTTTTAAAACTTCTTTTGCCCAAAATGTTTTTTCAGTGAAAGGAGCCAATCTGTGGAACTGACTTCCTACAAATATAAAGATTTTAACTAAACTATCCACCATTAAAAAACTAACAAAAGCCTGGTTCATACAGCAGCAGCAGTGTGATCATGCCATATGAAATGTATATCCGTGTGTATGTGAGGTGTGCATCTGTGTGAGTTCGAGTGAATGTGTTTATTTGCTAATTTTATTGGTGCTAACTGGTTTCTGGACATTTTATTGTATTCACTGTCATTTTTTTACTCCTTTATTATCCTAACTGTTAAAAGCCCTTCTAGGGACAGGTGTTGCGAATTAGCCTTGGCTATAAACACTGTGATGCAGGCATCGGATTGTTCTTTATGTAATAATCTATGTTTTTTTGTATCTGTCCCTATTCAAATAAACAATAAATAAATAAATAAATATGGAGTATAAACATTTAAAATGACAAAATGATTACATTTATGAGTATATTGTATACCAATACACCAGTCAACATCAAGCCTGATCGGCTATATTAGTTCTGATACCAAATAAAGCCAACTTCTTAAATAGGCCTGTATCCATTGCGAACATATTTTATTATTAGTCTTAAAATGTCCATAACATAAAATCATTGTTGAGCCACAACATTGTCAACATACCATAGTTTGACTTGTACTGCGCTTCACTGATTTCTAAAGTCTTTGTGTAATTGTGTTGATATATGTATGCTATTATTTTCTTTTCCTTCACTATTGTATGCCGGAAGTCATCTTTAATTGTACTTAACTGTATAGTCAAGTGGTGATCAAGTTGGGAGGGAGGGGGTTGGGGAGTATCGGAGTAAAAATGTTGATTCTATACAGATGTATTGTGTTGTATTCTGGAAAGTTTCTGTGAATCAATAAAAAACTGTGAATCAAAAAAAAAAGAAAAAAAGACTGCTGCACAGTGGCGGCGACTAGCGCCTTGAGCTCAAAACAACACTAAGAGAGAGCTTACGGATGGTCCAGACCAACCTTACGAAAGTGTGACTTACAGAAGAAATACTTAGCGTACGAACGTGTCGGGAATCGTGCCGTAAGGTTAACAGAGAGGTTAAGGAATAGGTTAAGAAATACTTAGCGATAAGAACATTTTGGGGAACCGGGCCCTGGCCCTTCCAAGCTTTATAACGGCAGTGAATGCCTGTTTCTGTTTTGAAGCCCATAAAAGTGCATCCAACCATCAAATGCACTTTTCTGATGGATAGATGCACTTTTATGATGGATAGACGCACTTTTATGATGGATAGATGCACTTTTATGATGGATAGATGCACTTTTATGATGGATAGATGCACTTTTATCATGGATAGATGCACTTTTATGATGGATAGATGCACTTTTATGATGGATAGATGCACTTTTATGATGGATAGATGCACTTTTATGATGGATAGACGCACTTTTATGATGGACAGATGCACTTTTATGATGGATAGATGCACTTTAATGATGGATAGATGCACTTTTATGATGGACAGATGCACTTTTATGATGGATAGATGCACTTTTATGATGGACAGATGCACTTTTATGATGGATAGACGCACTTTTATGATGGATAGACGCACTTTTATGATGGACAGATGCACTTTTATGATGGATAGATGCACTTTTATGATGGATAGATGCACTTTTATGATGGACAGATGCACTTTTATGATGGATAGATGCACTTTTATGATGGATAGATGCACTTTTATGATGGATAGACGCACTTTTATGATGGACAGATGCACTTTTATGATGGATAGATGCACTTTTATGATGGATAGATGCACTTTTATGATGGATAGACGCACTTTTATGATGGACAGATGCACTTTTATGATGGATAGACGCACTTTTATGATGGATAGATGCACTTTTATGATGGATAGACGCACTTTTATCATGGATAGATGCACTTTTATGATGGATAGATGCACTTTTATCATGGAGAGATGCACTTTTATCATGGATAGATGCACTTTAAGATGGATAGATGCACTGTTATGATGGATAGATGCACTTTTATGATGGATAGATGCACTTTAAGATGGATAGATGCACTTTTATCATGAATAGATGCACTTTTATGATGGATAGATGCACTTTTATGATGGATAGATGCACTTTTATGATGGATAGATGCACTTTTATCATGGATAGATGCACTTTTATCATGGATAGATGCACTTTTATGATGGATAGATGCACTTTTATGATGGATAGATGCACTTTTATGATGGATAGATGCACTTTTATCATGGATAGACGCACTTTTATCATGGATAGATGCACTTTTATGATGGATAGATGCACTTTTATGATGGATAGATGCACTTTTATGATGGATAGATGCACTTTTATCATGGATAGACGCACTTTTATCATGGATAGATGCACTTTTATCATGGATAGATGCACTTTTATGATGGATAGATGCACTTTTATGATGGATAGATGCACTTTTATGATGGATAGATGCACTTTTATCATGGATAGATGCACTTTTATGATGGACAGTTGCACTTTTATCATGGATAGATGCACTTTATGATGGATAGATGCACTGTTATGATGGATAGATGCACTTTATGATGGATAGATGCACTTTTATCATGAATAGATGCACTTTTATGATGGATAGATGCACTTTTATGATGGACAGTTGCACTTTTATGATGGATAGATGCACTTTTATCATGGATAGATGCACTTTTATGATGGATAGATACAGTTTTATGATGGATAGACGCACTTTTATCATGGATAGATGCACTTTTATGATGGATAGATGCACTTTTATGATGGATAGATGCACTTTTATCATGGATAGACGCACTTGTATCATGGATAGATGCACTTTTATCATGGATAGATGCACTTTTATGATGGATAGATGCACTTTTATGATGGATAGATGCACTTTTATGATGGATAGATGCACTTTTATGATGGATAGATGCACTTTTATCATGGATAGATGCACTTTTATCATGGATAGACGCACTTTTATCATGGATAGATGCACTTTTATCATGGATAGATGCACTTTTATGATGGATAGATGCACTTTTATGATGGATAGATGCACTTTTATCATGGATAGATGCACTTTTATGATGGACAGTTGCACTTTTATGATGGATAGATGCACTTTTATGATGGATAGATGCACTTTTATGATGGATAGATGCACTTTTATGATGGATAGATGCACTTTTATCATGGATAGATGCACTTTTATGATGGATAGATACACTTTTATGATGGATAGACGCACTTTTATCATGGATAGATGCACTTTTATGATGGATAGATGCACTTTTATGATGGATAGATGCACTTTTATGATGGATAGATGCACTTTTATCATGGATAGACGCACTTTTATCATGGATAGATGCACTTTTATCATGGATAGATGCACTTTTATGATGGATAGATGCACTTTTATGATGGATAGATGCACTTTTATGATGGATAGATGCACTTTTATCATAGATAGATGCACTTTTATGATGGATAGATGCACTTTTATGATGGATAGATGCACTTTTGTGATGGATAGATGCACTTTTATGATGGACAGATGCACTTTTATGATGGATAGATGCACTTTTATGATAGATAGATACACTTTTATGATGGATAGACACACTTTTATCATGGATAGATAATAATAATAATAATTCATTACATTTATTAATGTAATGAATACATTACATAAAAGATGCACTTTTATGATGGATAGATGCACTTTTATCATGGATAGATGCACTTTTATCATGGATAGATGCACTTTTATCATGGATAGATGCACTTTTATGATGGATAGATGCACTTTTATGATGGATAGATGCACTTTTATGATGGATAGATGCACTTTTATCATAGATAGATGCACTTTTATGATGGATAGATGCACTTTTATGATGGATAGATGCACTTTTATGATGGATAGATGCACTTTTATGATGGACAGATGCACTTTTATGATGGATAGATGCACTTTTATGATAGATAGATACACTTTTATGATGGATAGACACACTTTTATCATGGATAGATAATAATAATAATAATTCATTACATTTATTAATGTAATGAATACATTACATAAAAGATGCACTTTTATGATGGATAGATGCACTTTTATCATGGATAGATGCACTTTTATCATGGATAGATGAACTTTTATGATGGATAGATGCACTTTTAATCAAAACAGAAACCGGCCATTCACTACCATTATAAAGCTTGGAAGAGCCAGGACATTTTTTAATATAACTCTGATTGTATTCGTCTGAGAGAAGAATGTCATATTCACCTAGGATCGCTTTAAGGCCAGAAACACTGCTCAGAAGATGTGTTTGTGATGGTGGGACTCACTTTATGGCGCTGCACATGTCCAGGCCCATCTGAACGCAGTTGCGAGCGTGATGAGAGATCGGATCGGGAAGACCAGAGACGCAGTAATAACAGTCGCCCAGGATTTTAATACGCAAGCAGCCGTTCTTCTACAGAGAGCGAGAGGAACATCAGAAAGGAGTCAAACACGAGAGAAGATCCACAGAGCAACAGTGACGGGGATGTCTTCACCTTGGCGGTGTCGTCGAACCTGCCGAAGAGTTTGTTGAGAACGGCGACGAGCTCCTCAGGTGTGCAGGTGCCGGACAGGTGTGTGAAGCCCACGATATCAGCGTACAGGATACTGCAGAATCATAACCACGGGTTTATTTCAACCAGTGTGCGCTAATAATAAACAAGGCTTTTTTTATACACAGGATCAAATTAAAATGTAATTTGATCCTGTGTATAAAAAAAGCCTTGTTTATTAGAAAATATATTCATTCCAAAATTCTTAATTATTCCAAACTTTTGATTTACATAAAGTAATTGTGTGTGTGGGGGTTTGTGAGTGTGTATGTGTGTGTAGCATCTGGACCAATCAAACACACAAATTATTAATTATATTTAATGTATAATCCAGCAAATTCACTCTCCCAACAAAGGTCTATGAAACTTTCCCCAAAACTAACATCCCAAATGAAGCCAACACTGGCAGAACTCGGTGTCCATTACAGGACACATTAAGACTGATAAGAGTTTTACGACCCCAAAAGGAATTTGCAGAGGGTTGTGACTCTCACTTAACTCTTGCTGAGAAGGAGAAATAAACCCTTTTAATCCTATATATTCTATATATAACCACTTGAGAAATGTATAAACATGCATCTAATTTTCTGTGTTTTCGCCTAATGTTTTCACTCTCTCTTTTAAACTCTTTTGGAATAATGCTTCAGACTTGCATACTATGGTTAACCAAAATCATATGTGTAGCATGTTTAGTCTCTATAAACTCCAATCTTCGTCCCCCATTTGTTAATTTACATTACATTTTGCTAACTTGGTGACGCATTAGTATAATAAGAATCTTGAAGATTCTTTTGTTAAACACCCAATCAAATTACATGTTCAAAGGCCTGCTTGAACAAAGATGTCAAAGAAATTCCCTCCAAAGGGAACAACTTCTTATTGGCTTACAGCCCTCCAAAGGGTGTGACATCTTCTTGTTCATGTCACACGTAAAGTTGTCCGAGTCCCTAATCATGCAGATTTTGACTACTTGCTCTTAGTATTACTGTAAAGTAAGAAAGACATTCCCCATACCCCGGAAATGTACATTTCTTAGAACTAATAAACAAGTAACAGTGAGTGTTTACGGGACAAATAGGTTAATTTATTGTAATATTAATTTACAACATTAAGTTATTTCTATTAACAGATCCAAATATTCATAATCAATTATAACAAGTTATGATTGATTATTAATATTTCTTTAGAGCTAATTTGCTACACGAGTGTGTGTGTGTGTGTGTGAGAGAGAGAGAGAGTTTGTGTGAGTGTGTGTGTGTGTGTGTCACACCTGATGTCTCTGTGCTGTCGGATGTAAAGACTGTGGAAATTAGGTCTATTGTCCTCAGCGGAACATGATTTGGTCAGACGCTTGACGATTTCAGTCTTCAGCTCCATGGCGATGTATCGAGGCAAGACTGACAGCAGGAGATGCTCCTGAACACACGGGTTAACCGGTAAAAGAGTAAAACTGGTTAGAGACTATTTCACTAAGAATTAAATCTATTCTGTTTAAGCAAACGCATCACAAGGGACTATTATGTTTAATTTAATTTAATTTTTAATTTAATTCTTCAGATTTAGACGGGATCCCAACATTCAGCAGGTGGTTCAGGGTTGTGGCAGGCGGGACATAATGTCTCCGTTCCCTTATTCAGGGGAAAAGGGTTACGACAGTACCTGAGACATTCCCTTTCAGTCAGTCACGTTCTACATTAAGGCAAGGCAAGGCAAGTTTATTTATATAGCACATTTCATACACAATGGTAATTCAAAGTGCTTTACATAGAAGAAATTAAAATAATCAAAACAAATAAGAATAATTAAAACAGTTTAGAATAAAAAATAAAATAAAGTACAGTAAAAACAGTCGGACGAACAGTGGCACAGTGCTCATTCAGTAAATGCACAGCTAAACAGAAGTGTTTTGAGTCGGGATTTGAATGTGACTACTGTAGGAGCACATCTGATCTCTTCTGGAAGCTGGTCCAGCATAATAGCTAAAAGCAGACTCTCCTTGCTTAGAGTGATACCTTGGTATTTCTAGCTGATGTGATCCTAATGATCTGAGTGATCTGTTAGGTTTATATTCAGTGAGCATATCTGCAATATATTGAGCCTTGAGGGACTCCGCATGTCATGGATGTCCACTCAGACTTATGGTCTCCTATACTCACATAATAACCTCTCCCTTCTAAGTATGACCTGAACCATTTTAGGACTATCCCAGAAAGCCCCACCCAGTTTTCCAGCCTGTCAAGAAGTCTGTCGTGATCGACAGTGTCAAATGCAGCACTGAGGTCGAGTAGTACCAGTACTGATAATTTGCCTGTATCAGTATTTAAGCGAATATCGTTTATTATCTTTATGAGCGCTGTCTCTGTGCTGTGATGCGATCGGAAACCAGATTGAAAATTGTCAAAGTATCCATTCAAGCTTAAGAATTTGTTCAGCTGATTGAAGACAACTTTTTCAATGATCTTGCCTTTGAAAGGAAGATTTGAGATCGGTCTATAGCTGCTTAAGATGGTCTTATCCAGATTGCTCTTTTTCAGGAGGGGCTTAAGTCGAAATACTGACGTTATGGAGTCCCTATGGAAAGCGACACAACTGCTGACCCTTCCCAGAGCCCATGTAAGGCAAATATCCCTGGTGGGATGACTTTTCAAGGGGAAGGTCGATAGCTGCTGTTCCTTTCTCTTTAACCCTATTCAGCCCCGAATGGTTGGATAACACTTGTGAAGCGTGCCGAGTCCAGATGGAAAGGGACGCTACGGAGGCAACATGTTGAAGATACAAATATGGACAAACCCATAAGCCAGTGCTACATATGGAAGATCAGGGATGGAACCACTACAGACGCAGAGACAGAGCAGAGCGAAATCTGCCCAGGGAAAGACATGGGTTTGCAGACAGGGGAACCGTACTGTGAAAGATTACACATATGGTATTACCCAGAGGGAATCGCAACATATGGGGCATCTAGCCCAGCACAGGGACTGACCAACTGGGCATGCAACTCAAGTACTGGGCCTGGCGTCCGACTGCCGAAGGATGCTTGGAGGAAACTTCATCCAGGGTTTGCCAAGTGGGGAACTCACCTGGAGAGTAAGAAAGCGTTCTTACTGGCTTAAGTGATGGTGTCTCCTATAACAGGCCACTTAAGTCTGCCGCGTCCCATCTAGAAGCAATAGGTGGAGGTTCCAGATTTCTGAACGCGGGTGCCATATGGTGCCCTGTCCCTGAGAAAGAAGGTCCTTCCTCAGGGGAATCCAGTAAGCTAAGGCGCCAGTAAGGCGCAACCATCAAGACCTGCTCCTCATCTCCCTGAATTTGCACAGTGTTTGTGCGAGAAGGCTCACTGAAGGAAACACATATTTGCATAGGCCCCGAGGCCAGCTGTGTGCCAGAGCATCCCTGCTAAGGTTTACTCCCTGCAGGGAGTAAAAAAGCTAGCAATGGGAAGATTCTGGAGGGGCAAATGGGTTTACCTGTGCGTCTCCGAATCGACTCCAGATCAGCTGTACCACCTGGGGGGTGGAGTGGGGTGGGGGGAGGTCTACATTTTCCAGGGAGTGTGAGCTGTCATGAGAGCATGTCGGCTGCATGATTGAGCTCGCCCAGAATGTAAATGGCACGGAGCAACGTGAACCGCTGCTGACTCCAGAGGAGGAGATGGCGAGCCATTCCGGAGGCATCTGTTGTGACAAAAATGTGCCTGGACACTTGTTCTAAGGGCACTCCGGCCTGTAGAAAGGCAAGGTGAAAGCCACGGGCTGAAAGTGCGGCGGCAGATCGGTGTCATGGTCACCTGATGTGTGCCACGGCGCCATGCCCATCTCAGGACTCGGCCGTGTAGCCAGTGCTGAAGCGGTCTCATATGCAACAATCAGAGCACCGTGACCACGGCTGCGGGTGCCATATGATGATCAAATTAATAACAAAAATGAAAACAAATACAAAACTTACTAATAAAATAAAGTTAAAAAAATCATTTGAAAATAATAAAAACAATTATTAGTGCTATTATTATTATGTGTGTTAACTTAGCAGCTTCACGTGAGCAGAGTGTTTCAAATCACTTATATACACATGTATGGGAATCTGTACCTGATCGCGTTTCTGTTTGGCCTGCGTGGAGCGGTTTTTGCTGAAATCTTCTCGTTTCTTGCTGGTCTTCCTGTGAGCGTGCTCAGTGTGCCAGAGGTGAAACATGCCAACACAGTTGACGCACACAAACAGCACTGCGTTCGCCACCAACTGAGACACACAGAAAGAGGTTTTGAATATGTTGTGGTGACAGGCAAATCAGCCGGTGGCCTCCGCTGAACAGGTTTTGCATGTAACATTTCCTCTGACCAGCCATGAAGCGTTCAGGTGTTTGTACTGCTGTGTGTGTGTGTGTGTGTGTCTGTGTGTGTGTGTGTTACCTGCACGACAAGGTCACGTGTCTGCGGACTGGTGAGGGACACATACGTACTGATGGTGACGATGTGACAAACACTCACTCCGATGCCGAAGCTCAGAGCCCATGAGAGCCTGAGAGGAAGAACCGTATAAACGGACAGTGACAGAAAGAGGAAGAACGCGACCTGAAGATGAAAAACAGCAGGTGTAAAGGCTAAAATCAGTATTTCTCAAATTTACAGCAGGGTTATTATTGTTAACCAAAAACTAAAACCATAAAATTGTGTTTTTGTTACTTGAAATTAAATAAACGTTAACTAAAATACATATATAAAAAAACAAACTTATTTTATTTCAGCCAGTTGTCAAGGCGATCTTTTTTTTTTTTTTTTTTTTACTTTTTTTTAATTCTCTGAAAATAACAAAAAACTACAAAATATTAAAATGAATTTAAAATATGAATAACATTTTTATAAACATTAACTAAAATTAAAACTGAAATGAAAGCTAAATTAAGATATTAATAGAAACTACAGACATTAAAAATAATAAAAATGGCAATAGCACGCAACAAACTGAAAACAAAAATACATAAATAAAAACTAATTTAAAATATTAATAAAAACTATATAGACATTAAAAAAAAACTAATAAAAATGACAAAACACAACAAAGTTACTACAATTTTAACTAAAATGAAAATGGAAAATATATCAATTAATTTAAATAAATAAATTAACTTAATAAAAATTATATATATGTATATATTATTATTATTAAATAATTATATATGACAAAAGCACACAATAAAATTACAAAAATTTTATTTAAAATGAAAATGATTTGCATAAAGCATATTTCTGGCTTAAAAAAAGACAAAATAGTGTAATGTAAACCTGTTTTGTAAACTAAAACCCATAATAAGTGATCTTCTGACCTGGTCCCAGGCGGTGACGACGCCTCCGGTGAAGACGAACACGAAGGCGACGATGAGGAGCAGAGACCAGATGAAGAGCGCGAGTGGCGTTTCTCCCCGCCGAAGCACCGGCAAACACGGCAAACACGCCAGAAGAGCCACGCAGACACACACCACCACACACACCACTGCGAACGCCGCCACATGAGCGCCCAGGCTCTGCGGGAGCGAGACACGAAACCTTCAGTGAGAAACACACACCCGCTGGACATGCGACTGCTCTGAAGCTCTGCTTCAATGTATATCTAATGAGTGATCAAGGTATTCATCAATATTTTTCCTTCTAAATATCACATGAGTTGAATGACTTATCTAGGCTAATAAGATTTTACTTAGTTATAGAAGTTACCAGTGTGATTACTGAAATGTTCTTTTCATGTGTTTATTAAATATCTGAGAGGTGACTGAGGCTCTTGCTCATTTAGCCCGGCTTCCAGAAATGAAATATGGTCTCGTTTTAAGTTTAAAGTCTTGACTTTACTGTTAGATTAAAATTTTGAGAAGACTCTCCTGTTTATCGTTAGAGCCCGACCAAATCCAACCTTGAAGAAGCTGTGTGTCGGTATGTGTGTGTGTTAGTATTCTTGGTTACAGGTTAAGGAACAAGTGGCATTATTGGAGATTGGCTAAAAAATGTCTTCAATTTATTATAATTCTGACTCTTGTCTTAAATTGAGTGCATTTCTGACTCCGGGTCTTAATTAAAGGTGCTGTATGTAACTTTTGTTTTGGTCTGTGTGACTCCGCCCACTGCCAGTTCAGCCAATGGTGGTTCGACACTCACCGGTTGGCAGAAAACACAGCGTAACGCAGCCATGGAAACGAGCAAACAAACTGGGTTCCACACAACCTAAAAAGCCTCGATATCCATCTAAAAATCTCCATGAACGAGAGCATATTAAAACGCGGATAAATCAACTCATTAACTTGCAGTCTGTAAGTCTCCTCGGCTTACCCTGCCGGTGGACGGGATGATGACGATGATGGTCACGCAGAAGAGAACCGTCAGGAACAGTCCCGACACCATTAGCGGCGTCTCCTCCAGACAGCGCAGGAACGCCATCACACACCCGCAGCTCCGGTGGGATTCCTGCGGCTCGTCGTCTGCGGGAGCCACGAGGAACCTGCTTTGAGAGCTTGGAGAACCCTCAACGGTGGCATTGGAAGTCCTGGAAGTCTCAGATACGGTCGCCAAACTAAACCTACTGTCAATGACGTCGGGTTCGGCCCATTCTGAGGCGTTTCGAGAGGAAGAAGTGCTTGTGTTGAGTGCATTTGTGGAGCTCTCCTCATTGGGATCGCGACCCCCTCCGAGGCACGACTTGCGAGGTTTCAGGGCTTCGGGGGCGTTCTCCAGCTTGGCGACACCCAGTTCGACGTAAACCTTCGTGTTGTCCAGCATTACGGGTGGGGATTATTTGTGCCTCTATTTACGTGCACTGTAAAAAAAAAATCTGTTAAATTTACGGTAAAAAACTGGTTGCCGGAAATCTACCTATCTATACGGTAGCAACATTTTAGGTTTTACAGACTTAACTTAAAGTTACAGTAAAAAAAAAAACAAATTTCATTATCTGATATTATGTTAATTTACTGACCTATTGATGTGCTAATTTGTTTTGTACCATTGTAATACACTGACAACCACCAATCACAGTGGAGATGAGAGTCACATGATGAATCATAGCTCAACACATGCAGTTTTTCACAAGAAAGTTAATAGTAATATACAGAAGCTTCATGGGGTCATTCACACACACACTAAACCACCATCATGGTAACACACATGAAATTTAAAAAATGCAGTAAACATTAATTTAACAACATTAAATGTAACATAACACCCTAATTTACATATACAAAAATACATCAAATGTGAAGTGTCTCGCAGGGAATTGTGGGAATGTCAATTTACGGTTTAAATTATACAATCACTTGTTCTTTTTCACTTCCAAAAATTGTAAAATTAACGGTATTTTACTGTAAAATTACATTAAATGTCTGATTAGATCTATCACAGTTATTCATACAGTAGTACGGAAACTTTCTGTTAACCAATTAACAGTTTTTCACTGTAGCATTTTTACGGTATTTTACCGTTAAAATCACGATCATTTTGTACAGTGACGCCAAGAGCCTGATTGATTAGTTCTTCATTGAGCACACTCAATACATAGACATGAATAATGTCTGCCGAAGAAAACTTACATCGTCCAATTCAAATCAGGGAAAGTCTGGGGGTTTGAGAGCAGATGCAATTGTTTCACAAATGAATGTTTTCAGAGGTTTTCAAAAGGTACTTGTTGGTCTTCTGAAGTGAATCCATGCAGGGAAGCTCCGCTTCTGGATGTGTAAGCCATTACATCTGCCCTTGAAGAACACAATGGTAAAAGAAGATCAGCAAGAGAAACAAGGGTCAAATCGAAACCTATTGGTTCAATTCGCCAAAAACCGACACTATGAAAAACACTTAAGATTCATGGGTAACACTTTACAATAAGGTTCATTAGTTAACATTAGTTAACTACATTAGTTAGCATGAACTAATAACGAACTGCACTTATACAGCATTTATTAATCTTTGTTAATGTTACTAATACTTAATTAAAATCTTGTTAACATTAGTTAATGCACTGTGAATAAACATGAACAAACAATGAACAGCTGTATTTTTATTAAGTAACGTTAACAAAGATTAACAAATACTGTAACACATGTATTGCTAGTTCATGTTAGTTAATTTAACGCCATCCGGTCACAGGTTCGCGTTTAAAGTCTGTTTAGAGAGAACGCCGTCGTCTTAGTGGCCCCTAATGTAATAACAAATGATCATTTTGCTGGAAGTGAATCAATCACAACCAACTTTAGCTGGAAATAACATTATTCAAAAATCGCTATAAAATAATCTCCATTGTTAAAAGCGCTATATAAATGAAGATGACTTGACTTGACTTAATACATTAATGAACCTTATTATCTATTCATGTAAAAACAGAAAACCTCTATTGCTTGTCAAAGACTATAAATGTACAACTTCATGTAATTCTATTGTGTTCGGAGTCAATTTGACCCGCATATTTAATTAGCATCACAGACAGATATTTGCACACTGAGGAGTAAATAATAATTATAAATAGTATCTATCATTATTTGCACTTGTGTAAGTATTTATTGCTATGTGTACTCCCTCTTCATTTGTGTTATGTCTGGTCCTCAAACTGGTTCTTACAAATCTTTTCAGTCTCGCAACAAACACACAAACAGAAACATCCTTTGACAGATTCGGCTGTGAAACTGACGAGAAATGGCGGATTCTTACTGGATGAATCAGTCGTACATTTTTGAGTCTTACATTTGTGTTTGAGAAGCTACAATAAAGGATTTCTGTTTTTGTGATGTTTTTGCCTGACTCTTTTTTGCTGTTTTTCTAAAGTGTTTTATTTTGTCACTGATGCATGGAATCCAATATGACCCCAACATAAATGTTCAAACATTTGTACTGCCTTTCCAAATGTACAAAAATGCAGGTTCATGAGCCTAGATTAAAAATATATTCACCTAATTTCCAGTGGAAATAAACAGTGTAACCAGTGTCTCAGGCATGGACGATTGAATAGGGGTCAAAATGAACCTATAAGAGTTTAAAAGAACCATTTTACTCTTACTCTGAAGTATATTTTAATAATCTACAGAACGTTATTCTGCTATTAAGAACCTTTTGTGCAACGGAAGCATCAACGGCCCTGAAGAACCTTTGTGTGCTGGAAACGTCACTAAATATACCGGCTCTGAGTGACGACAGGTTTACAATGAAACACAATGAGAAACATGTCATTTCACTGCCAAATCAGATCTAAGATAAAGTACACCTGCGCTTCTTCCTATTTATACGTTGAATGCACTGTATGTTACTAAAAGTGTGTGGTAAATGAACATGCTCAAACAAGAACAGCTCAAACACACACTGACACACACATGCAAATGCACTCATTTCACTACAGTTCTTCTGAGAGGCAAAGTTCAGTATTACAAAGTTCAATATTACATTAACAGACATCACACCTTATTCCTTACAAGATAAACACAAACAAATAAAATCACATTTAAAAATAAAGAAAACGAGAACAGCTGTGACGTGTGTATAGTGTCTGTCTCTGGACGAAACAGACAAAAGCTTCTGATGTCACGTTCAAAGTGAATTTACGTGAACAGGATGAACTGGATACAGCGAATATTTGACACACACACACACACACACACACACACACACACACACACACACACACACACACACACACACACACACACACACACACACACACACACACACACACACTTGTGTAACCAAATGTCTGTTGTTGTCTAAGCAGAAACACCCAATGACATACACACACACAAACACACACACTTAATATTCAACAATATTATTGATCTGCCTGCATTGACGCCATTATATGAGAGCTGAACTGAGCTGGACGATGACATCATGCGGCTATACACACACACACACACACATATATATATATACAAAAGAAACTTTGTTGCATTATTTTCCTGTTATCTCTGTAAAGCTGCTTTGAAACACTCTGTATTGTAAATGCGCTATATAAATAGAGGTGACGACTTGACACACACACACACACACACACACTCTCTCTCTCTTTCTTTATTAAACTAGGAAACATTAAATTGATCAAAAGTGACAGTAAAGACATTTATAATGTTACAAAAGATTCTATTTCAAATTAACGCTGTTCTTTTAAACTTTCTATTCATCGAAGAATCCAGAAAAATAAAATGTATCACAGTTTCCACTGAAATATGGACCGTTTTCAACATTGATAATAATCATAAATGTTTCTTGAGCATCAGATCCTCATATTAGAGTGATTTCTGAAGGATCATGTGACACTGAAGACTGGAGTAATGATGCTGAAACTCAGCTTTGATCACAGGAATAAATTACACTTTACTATATATTCACATAGAAAACAGCTGATTTCCACTGGAGCAATATTACACTGTTTTTACTGTATTTTTGATTAAATAAACGCAGCAGAAGAGACTCTTTCAGACACATTAGAAAAATCTCACCAACCCCAAACTTATAAACAGTAGGCCACTGTGTGTATAAGAACATAAATCTCAACACATTTGTTTGATGTGTGCTGGAAACAAGAAAAATTGTAAGAAAAACAAACTTCCCACTAAGCAAAATGATGTCCAAAGATGTCTTTTCAACGTCTTTGTCACAAAAGTCGGGCGTTGAAAAGAAAAAAAATGAAAGTTTTTATGACGTCTTTTTTTGACGTGTTCTGCACGTCCGATATAGACGTTCATATATGGTCTAGTTCAAATATGGTCTAGTTCAAAACTAGTTCAAATATGGTCATTGTGGACATATTTTTTACATCATTTATGGTCTCATTTATACATAATTACTTTGACTATTGCTGTCAGATGATCTTAGTGAGAACTAGCAGAGGTTTAGATGGTGATATTTGTTTCATTTGTAGTGTCACCATTATGATGATCAGTGTTTGCTTTAGTTGGGCTCTTGGTCCCCTTTATTTGTACTTTAGCGTTTTTTTGGCTGCTAACTGTGTGTCAATTTCAACATCAATTTGCTTAGTGGGTTAATTCAAGATGTATTCTCTGAAAACACGTCTCAATATCTCACACAATCTGCATCTTAAGTATTTCAATTACTCCACAAAAATGCAGTTAAAGAAAGCAATGTTATTATATCAAAAACGCAGAGCTTCAGAGCGAGTGTCTGAGAGTGAGTGACTCTATATCTCTGATCTGGGATCAGACTCTCCTCTTTACTCTCCTTTGACAGTGAGTCACAAACAGTCACAAATCCCTTCACAATACGGCATGAGTCAACAACTAACAAAAGACCTGGTGTGTGTGTGTGTGTGTGTGTGAGATTCTTCCTGAATAAGATCTTACCCACACACACACACACACACACACACACACACACACACACACACACACACATCAGAGGAAAGATCCCGAAACATTCACAAGCATGAATCAAGAAAACAAAAGCATGTAAAAAGAGGAAATAAAGTCTATTACCTAAGAACGCTTCATCGTGCAAACCTCTTCTCTGTTTCGTTCTCTGTCTGTTGCATTCGTTTGCATATTTGGGCTTTTCATATGACACTGTTTTCCATAAACACTGCCCTTTATTTTCCCTGTAACTCACAGCGAAGCTCATTATGACTGTTGCTTTATCCCACTGTCTAGAGCATTGTTTACATGTTTACAGTTATTGCTTTATTTGGTATAAACAATGTACAGTGCATCGAATAATAATAAAAAAGCGTTAATACGTAAATAGAATGTTCGTTCAAAGTGATATGGACTTCAATGACGTTACTGCCCGTTTTAGAACGTTCAGAGAACATTCAAATGTAACGTTTCCATAATGTTTGAAGAATGACACAATGGAATGTTCCCATAACCAAGAATAAACAATATATATATATAAAGTTTTGAACATAACATGAGCAAAACGTTCTGAGAACATATTTTTGTTATGTGGGGATTGTGTTTGATCCTTCAAATATCAATATAAAGAAATTAGAAATGATTTCAGACACTATGATGTGAGTTTTAACAGAAGAACATGACAGAGCAAAATAAAGCATCCTGATCCTGCATGTTTTCACGTGAGAGAACTTTATTTTACAGCAACCTTGTTACATAATAATATCAGTAAATTATGTATAATTACATGCAGCTAACGCTAATCCTAGTAAGTACGTTACTAATTAATAATACTCAGTACTTAAATATATAATTACACTGTACCAATGACACCGTAAAATAAAGTGTAACCCCGAACTGAATATGCAGTCTGAAACATTACTCAGTTTTCGTTAAAGAAAACCTCTATGTGACTCTATGTGGCTGTCGTGTTCTCAACACATCATAAAAGCATTTAAATACATGTTTAAAACACAATTTTAACCCCATAAAGCCGGATTAAAGTGATCGTACCTGCGCTCTGCCGCTTTCCTCGATCCTGCTCTCCGTCACTCGAGTTCTCCAAATAGTTTGCGGTTCCATTTTTTGTTCGCTTGAACTGGACGAACCGGTTCGCCAGCAGGAGTGACGGCACAGAGCCGAACCCAAAGGGCACATCTCCTCATCATAACACTGCTGGCTTCATGCATATATTTATCATCATTTATTAATGAGTATAGGCTGCTGCCACTATGAGAACATTTTCTAGCGCAAGTTTGATTCAGTTTACCCCGAAATGTTAATTAATGCATTAATTAACATGCGTTTGTATATTCATGCAGGAATTCATATGACGCATGTCGTAGTTAAGGTTAGTTCCTCATTAGTACATGTCTTAACTCATCATTAGTTCATAATAAAGTAATTATTAATTCAGGTATAGCCTACATGATTATTCAAAATGCATTTGGTTGAGGCTCAGGCATTCAACAGTACATACAATACAATTTAGAGAGAAAAAAAGAAGGCTAGATATTTACAGTAAAGTATATAAATATGCGAACCAAATATATATTTATGTTTGCTTTGTCTATTAAATAATAAAATGTATATTATGTGCAGTGTGTTTTTAAGTGCAAAAAGCTCTTTGTAAAGGAAAGGTGTGTGTGCAAAGGTATGCACAAGTTGAGATTAAAGCTTATTTTAATTTTGAAAACATCACAATAAATTAACATTATGATTGCAAAGCCTTAATTATATTTTAATGAGTACGACATATAAGTAATAATGATGATAATAATAGCCCAAAGATTCACCCAGAAATCAATACTCTCATGTTGTTCCAAAACTGTATGACTTTCTTTCTTCTGTGGAGCATAAAGGAAGATATTTTGAAGAATGTAGTATTAGAAGAATTAGTATAGGATGACAGAATTACATTGATAAAGTTGTTGAAGTGTGTGTTTGCTTCTGCATTTGATATTTCTCTGTGCATCTTCTGTCCTGATTGAACACTATCAATCACTAATGTCTTGTATATCACTCCCTCTAGTGGTTAATCTATGACATTATATTTTGGCTACACTTTAAAGGAGCATTGCGGAAGTTCTGAAATTTCTTACCGTTACTGACACCAGTGGCCGTTAGAGAAACTGCAGCTAGTCTCATGCTCGTTCTCGGTGCACACGCTCGCACGCTCGTTGTCCGCACTAGATAAGGCTTTTTTTTTTTTACTTACGAGTTTCCGTGGATATCTGGATTGTGCTGGCGGCTGGTCGCTTCTTTCCGTCCGTAGAGTCCATTTGAAACACTACTAGTAGCGATTGCCGCTGCTTACTAATGGCTGCCGTACGGATGTAAGCCCAAGTAGACGAGAATGCGCATTATGACACATTTTGTGAGTTTTCACGCCAATTCGGACCCGACTCCTCCACACACAATTGAGCCTACAGGCTGATAGAGGCAACCATGGTGGACAGTCAAGGTGTCATTCTTTCTATTACATTATGGTTGGTACAAAATGTACAAATGAAGACTCTATCTTAAAGATTTTTTTAAGTAAAAACCTACACATAGCTCCTGTAAAGTCCCCCTGTGGTGAAAATCCAGCTTTTAATGTTGTTTATGTGTCTATGTGGTGTTTTTAATACACTTTAAGACAAACCATGTGTAAATTCATAAGCATTGCTGAGTATTTTCTCTTTAAAACTGCAGTGAACCAAAGACAGTCTCAAAAACACGGTTTGAAATCGCTGGTGTTTCTGACGTCACAAACGACCTTGTAACCAATCAGATCAACGTGTGATCGTCAACCAGTGGATCTCTGAGCTGAGTGAGTGAGTGAAGGCGGGGCTCTAAATGAGGCAAGGAAAAACGCTTCAATATGTAATTTTGGTGATCAAAGATGAATTTTAAGGGATAAAATGATTGACTACAGGGGGACTTTATAAGATTTTACATCTGGCAATTCTGACTTTTTCATACTTTCTTTTTTTTATTACCTTTTTTATTTTTCATTCTGTGGCGGAAACAAGCTTCTATAAATAACAACAACTTCAATGGAGTCAGATAATTACTTACATTAAAACACATTTTATTCCCACAACCACTTTTCATTCCCAATGTTCCCCATTTTATCTTAGAAGACCCCACTGGACCCCACGCTTTACACCACTGCATCCCCCGCTTTACACCACTGCATCCCACGCTTTACTCCACTGCATCCCACGCTTTACTCCACTGCATCCCACGCTTTACTCCACTGCATCCCACGCTTTACTCCACTGCATCCCACGCTTTACGCCACTGCATCCCACGCTTTACACCACTGCATCCCCCGCTTTACTCCACTGCATCCCACGCTTTACACCACTGCATCCCCCGCTTTACACCACTGCATCCCATGCTTTACTCCACTGCACCCCCCGCTTTACTCCACTGCACCCCCCGCTTTACTCCACTGCATCCCACGCTTTACACCACTGCATCCCACGCTTTACTCCACTGCATCCCACGCTTTACTCCACTGCATCCCACACTTTACGCCACTGCATCCCACGCTTTACACCACTGCATCCCCCGCTTTACTCCACTGCATCCCACGCTTTACACCACTGCATCCCATGCTTTACTCCACTGCACCCCCCGCTTTACTCCACTGCACCCCCCGCTTTACGCCACTGCATCCCACGCTTTACACCACTGCATCCCACGCTTTACTCCACTGCATCCCACGCTTTACTCCACTGCATCCCACGCTTTACTCCACTGCATCCCACGCTTTACGCCACTGCATCCCACGCTTTACACCACTGCATCCCCCGCTTTACTCCACTGCATCCCACGCTTTACACCACTGCATCCCCCGCTTTACACCACTGCATCCCACGCTTTACTCCACTGCACCCCCCGCTTTACTCCACTGCATCCCACGCTTTACACCACTGCATCCCCCGCTTTACACCACTGCATCCCCCGCTTTACACTACTGCATCCCATGCTTTACTCCACTGCACCCCCCGCTTTACTCCACTGCACCCCCCGCTTTACTCCACTGCATCCCACGCTTTACACCACTGCATCCCACGCTTTACTCCACTGCATCCCACGCTTTACTCCACTGCATCCCACGCTTTACTCCACTGCATCCCACGCTTTACGCCACTGCATCCCACGCTTTACACCACTGCATCCCCCGCTTTACTCCACTGCATCCCACGCTTTACACCACTGCATCCCCCGCTTTACACCACTGCATCCCACGCTTTACTCCACTGCACCCCCCGCTTTACTCCACTGCATCCCACGCTTTACTCCACTGCATCCCATGCTTTACTCCACTGCATCCCTCGCTTTACTCCACTGCATCCCACGCTTTACACCACTGCATCCCATGCTTTACTCCACTGCACCCCACGCTTTCCACCACTGCATCCCACGCTTTACTCCACTGCATCCCACGCTTTACACCACTGCATCCCCCGCTTTACTCCACTGCATCCCACGCTTTACACCAATGCATCCCCCGCTTTACTCCACTGCATCCCCCGCTTTACTCCACTGCATCCCACGCTTTACTCCACTGCATCCCACGCTTTACACCACTGCATCCCACGCTTTACTCCACTGCATCCCCCGCTTTACACCACTGCATCCCACGCTTTACTCCACTGCATCCTCCGCTTTACTCCACTTCATCCCCCGCTTTACTCCACTGCATCCCCCGCTTTACTCCACTGCATCCCCCGCTTTACTCCACTGCATCCCCCGCTTTACTCCACTGCATCCCCCGCTTTACTCCACTGCATCCCACGCTGTACTCCACTGCATCCCACGCTTTACGCCACTGCATCCCACGCTTTACACCACTGCATCCCCCGCTTTACACCACTGCATCCCCCGCTTTACACCACTGCATCCCCCGCTTTACTCCACTGCATCCCACGCTTTACACCACTGCATCCCCCGCTTTACTCCACTGCATCCCACGCTTTACACCACTGCATCCCCCGCTTTACACCACTGCATCCCACGCTTTACTCCACTGCACCCCACGCTTTAACTCCACTGCATCCCCCGCTTTACTCCACTGCATCCCACGTTTTACACCACTGCATCCCACGCTTTACTCCACTGCATCCCCCGCTTTACTCCACTGCATCCCCCGCTTTACTCCACTGCATCCCCCGCTTTACACCACTGCATCCCACGCTTTACTCCACTGCATCCCCCGCTTTACTCCACTGCATCCAACGCTTTACTCCACTGCACCCCACGCTTTACTCCACTGCATCCCCACGCTTTACTCCACTGCATCCCCCGCTTTACTCCACTGCATCCCCCGCTTTACTCCACTGCATCCCCCGCTTTACACCACTGCATCCCACGCTTTACTCCACTGCATCCCCCGCTTTACTCCACTGCATCCAACGCTTTACTCCACTGCACCCCACGCTTTACTCCACTGCATCCCCACGCTTTACTCCACTGCATCCCCCGCTTTACTCCACTGCATCCCCCGCTTTACTCCACTGCATCCCCCCCTTTACACCACTGCATCCCACGCTTTACTCCACTGCATCCCCCGCTTTACTCCACTGCATCCCATGCTTTACTCCACTGCACCCCACGCTTTACTCCACTGCATCCCACGCTTTACTCCACTGCATCCCACGCTTTAAACCACTGCATCCCACGCTTTACTCCACTGCATCCCACGCTTTACTCCACTGCATCCCACGCTTTACTCCACTGCATCCCACGCTTTACTCCACTGCATCCCACGCTTTACTCCACTGCATCCCCCCTTTAAACCACTGCATCCCACGCTTTACTCCACTGCAACCCACGCTTAACACCACTGGACCGCACGCTTTACCCCACTGCACCCCACGCTTTACTCCACTGCATCTCACGCTTTACTCCACTGCATCCCACGCTTTACTCCACTGCATCCCACGCTTTACACCACTGCATCCCACGCTTTACTCCACTGCATCCCACGCTTTACTCCACTGCATCCCCCGCTTAACACCACTGCATCCCAAGCTTTACTCCACTGCATCCCACGCTTTACACCACTGCATCTCACGCTTAACACCACTGGACCCCACGCTTTACACCACTGCATCCCACGCTTTACTCCACTGGACCCCACGCTTTACTCCACTGCATCGCACGCTTTACACCACTGGATCCCACGCTTTACACCACTGGACCCCACGCTTTACACCACTGCATCCCCCGCTTTACACCACTGGACCCCACGCTTTACATCACTGCATCCCACGCTTTACGCCACTGCATCCCACGCTTTACACCACTGCATCCCACGCTTTACACCACTGCATCCCACGCTTTACACCACTGCATCCCACGCTTTACTCCACTGGACCCCACGCTTTACTCCACTGGACCCCACGCTTTACACCACTGCACCCCACGCTTTACACCACTGCATCCCACACTTTACTCCACTGCATCCCACGCTTTACGCCACTGCATCCCACGCTTTACACCACTGCATCCCACGCTTTACACCACTGCACCCCACGCTTTACACCACTGCATCCCACACTGTACTCCACAGCATCCCACGCTTTACGCCACTGCATCCCACGCTTTACGCCACTGCATCCCACGCTTTACGCCACTGCATCCCACGCTTTACGCCACTGCATCCCACGCTTTACGCCACTGCATCCCACGCTTTACTTCACTGCATCTCACGCTTTACTCCACTGCATCTCACGCTTTACACTACTGCATCCCAAGCTTTACTCCACTGCATACCACGCTTTACACCACTGCACCCCACGCTTTACTCCACTGCATCCCACGCTTTACACCACTGCATCTCACGCTTTACACCACTGCATCCCAAGCTTTACTCCACTGCATACCAAGCTTTACCCCACTGCATCCCACGCTTTACACCACTGCATCCCACGCTTTACACCACTGCATCCCACGCTTTACACCACTGCATCCCACGCTTTACGCCACTGCATCCCACGCTTTACCCCACTGCATCCCATGCTTTACTCCACTGCATCCCACGCTTTACACCACTGCATCCCACGCTTTACACCACTGCATCCCACGATTTACACCACTGCACCCCACGCTTTACTCCACTGCATCCCACGATTTACACCACTGCATCCCACGCTTTACATCACTGCATTACACCCCTGCATCCAACGCTTTAAACCACTGCTTTACTCCACTGCACCCCATGCTTTACCCTACTGCACCCCAAGCTTTGCATTGCACTTGGTGGAATATAGATATGAAGTTCAACAACAATGATTTTTTTGTTTTTTAGCAGTATTTATTAGTCCAGATAATATCACAGACAAACTTCTGAAAACAATGCACAATAAAGGATTCTAGCTTTTCTACTTGATTACTCATAAAACAACCCTGAACAAAAGAATAATAAATACAGAAAAGTTCATAATTAAACAAGACACACTTAGAAAGTAGATAAATAGCGATAGACATCCCCTCCTGTTTAGCATTTGCCCAGTAAATAACTAACATCATAAAAGCTTAAACAGCGTGTTCACAGTTTCTTTTCAAAGGCAAGTTTGGCAACTCTTCCGGTCCTTCGTTTGGAAGACATTCCCATCGGATTGGGTTCTCCATGAAAGTTTATCTTTTCCTGACACTCCCTGCTCCTTGAGGATCTGCCCCATCTGAAGAACACAAACAGACTTTTGAATGATATTTCTGCTGTCTTTTCCCAGTGGAATTACAAGGACTCACCTTCACTTAAATCTCTTTCTTCACTTCCGGATCGTTCAGATCTTGACCTGATTTCACCTCCAGTCTCACGATCTGTCTCTTCTTCTTCTCTGTGGGACGAACACACTGATGAAGTCATAAAGAACGATGTACGATCAAGCATAATCTGAGAACGATGATGAACACGTTTTATAGTTCCCTTTCGAGGGAACTCGCGCTGCGTCGCGAATCGACACATTGGGGAACGCCTTCAGCGTGACGCGTCTGAAGCCTGTATGGAACTAGTCCAATCTTGATTGACGTCAGCCGTGACGTCGCATGTGACGGTGAGCGGAAGCTATAAAAGGACACCGGAACATAACAGCGTCAGCTTTCTGTTCTTCAGCAAGCGTTATATGTGAAACTGTGTGTCTTATTTGGTGTTTTTTGTTCGGTAAAACAAAGATATAAGATGGAAAAGTGTAAAGAGAAGCAATTCAGACAGTGTGCATCCCCTTGCCCGCGTTATTTGAGCGAGGGTGACACACACATGCTCTGTGTTGTTTGTCTCGGAGTGGAGCATGCACGGGCAGCGCTCGAGGGCGCTGTCTGTGCAAACGGTGATCAAATGCCCCTGAGAATGAATCAGGCCAGGCACGCGCTCCCCGTGGATCAGGTCCCGCGTCTGTTGAGGCAGCGCGGCACCTGCATTCATGGGGATCGCAGAGAGATCTGGCTGATAATGTTGAAACGGCCTCGGCCCTTTCCCAACAATCGTCAGCCAGTTCTCGCGGTCCCGCTCGTGAGGTGGAAGCCCGCCGAGCGGCTACTTCCGCCCGCGATGAGGACCCGATGTTCGAATTATCTGGTTCTGAGGGATCAGATATTTTGAACATCGAGCAGGGGAATGTGAAGGTCTATCGTCACATTCTCCTGCCTTTGAGGAGCTGCTGGAGGTTGTGACCTGGGCTGTGGGTAAATTAAAGATCGATTGGCCCCCAGAAAAGCAGGAAGTGGCAAGAAAGAGTATGCTGGATGAGTGCTTCCTGCAAGCCCGGCCACAACCTTCGCGCCGGAGTCTCCCGTTTTTCACTGATCTCCACACTGAGGTGTCGAGATCGTGGAACAAGCCCTTCTCTTTTCGATTATCTAGCCCCAATGTACACATATATTCATCAATAATGGGGTCGAAAGAGAAGGGCTATGGGACGATGCCTCGGGTCGAAGAGATATTTGCATCTCATCTCTCGCCCGATGCTGCATCGTCCCTAAGAGCTCCGGCGCTTCCCTCCAAGCCCTGCCGTACCACTTCGGCGCTGGTTGGGAAAGCCTATATGGCGGCGGGTCGGGCTGGTGCATGCCTGCACACAATGGGGCTTCTGCAGGCATACCAGGCCGACCTCCTTAAAGAGGTGGACGACAGCGGGGAGGTCGCCTTCGACGATATTCGTGAGATGCGTTGAACGGTCTACCAAAGAGACGGCCCGCGCCATTGGCCGCTCTATGGCAGCATTGGTAGCCACGGAGAGACACCTGAGGCTGAACTTGTCGGACATCGGGGACAAGGACAGGGCCTTCCTCCTCGATGCCCCGATTTCGTCTTCTGGCCTCTTCGGCGACGCAGTCAATACTGTCGTCGAGAGGTTTCAGGAGTCGAAACTACAGTCAGCCGCACTAAAACAGCTCATCCCCCGCCGTCGTTCCAAGTCTCATGGGTCTGCTGCCAGGGGGCAGCAGCAGAAAGAGAGAGTTGCTTCTCGCGCTCCCCCGAAAATGGCCTCTTTTATCAGAAGAGATTGCACTTCTTGTTCCATTACCCGAGCCTGCGTCATATCATTACGTCTGCTGCACTCATGGTACAGCAGTAAAGTTTCTTGATTATTACGCAGGAATGAGAGTATAGTTCCTAGCCATATTAGCCTAAAAAATCGCAACTTTACATTTTCCGTCGGTCTTAGTGCACGATGCAACTACAGAAGAATCAAGTTTTAAATAGAATAAATATATAAACTCTTTGGTGATTTTTGTTTGAGAACAGCTAATGGTCTCGTCCACTTCAATGATGTATGCTAAGCTATGCTAAAAGTGGTACCGTCAGAACCGGAGATCGGCTGAATGGATTCAAAAACGGTAAAACTCAACAGTTTAACTCTGAGGGAGTTGTAAAATGAGTATATTTCCAAAAAAAGTGGAGTATCCCTTTAAGACACAGTCAAATATTTAGGCAAGGCAAGGCAAGTTTATTTATATAGCACATTTCATACACAATGGTAATTCAAAGTGCTTTACATAGAAGAAATTAAAATAATCACAACCAATAAGAATAATTAAACAGTTTAGAATAAAAAATAAAATAAAGTACAGTAAAAACAGTCGGACGAACAGTGGCACAATGCTCATTCAGTAAATGCATAGCTAAACAAAAGTGTTTTGAGTCTGGATTTGAATGTGACTACTGTAGGAGCACATCTGATCTCCTCTGGAAGCTGTTCCAGCATAATAGCTAAAAGCAGACTCTCCATGCTTAGAGTGATACCTTGGTATTTCTAGCTGATGTGATCCTAATGATCTGTTTGGTTTATATTCAGTGAGCATATCTGCAATATATTGAGGTCCTAGGCCATTGAATGATTTATATACCAGTAATAATACTTTAAAATCAATCCTAAATGTAACTGGGAGCCAGTGTAGAGACCTGAGGACTGGTGTGATATGTTCATATTTTCTGGTTCTGCTCAGAATCCTGGCAGCTGCGTTCTGTATGAGCTGCAACTGTCTTATGGTCTTTTTAGGACGGCCAGTGAGGAGTCCATTACAATAATCCACCCTGCTGGTGATAAAAGCATGCACAAGTTTCTCTAAGTCTTGACTGGAAACATCTAATTCTTGCAATATTTTTCAGATGATAGTATGCTGCTTTAGTAATTTCTTTGACATGACTACTGAAACTAAGGTCTGACTCTAAAGACACACCAAGATTCCTGACTTGATTTTTAGTTGTTAGACCCCTAGCGTCAAGGTATGCATTCACCTTGAGAACTTCATCTTTGTTTCCAAATGCAATGACTTCAGTTTTGTCTTTGTTTAACTGAAGAAAGTTTTGGCACATCCAACGGTTTACTTCATCAATGCATTGGCACAGGGAGTGAATGGGGCTGTAGTCGTTAGGCGATAGGGCTAAGTAGAGCTGTGTGTCGTCTGCATAGCTGTGGTAAGAGATTCGGTTCTTTCTCATTATTTGGCTCATTGGGAGCATTTACATGTTGAACAGGAGTGGCGCAAGAATTGAGCCTTGGGGGACTCCACATGTCATGGATGTCCACTCAGACTTATGGTCTCCTATACTCATATAATAAGTCAAAGTACATTGTTTTAAACACGCCAGTGACTGTAAACAGGAACGCATATGGCTAATGTTATAAACCTATAGTACTTTTGTTAAATAATATAAGAAAATGAGTGTTCGTGGTTGAAAAAAAAAAAGGTAATGTGAATTTGGAAACGTCTCGGGTTATGAGACGTTATAACCCTTGTTCCCTGAGAAGGGAACGAGACACTGCGTCGTTGAAAACGACTCTTTGGGGACGCTCCCTTAGCGTGCGCCTCTGAAGTATGAATGAAACTATTCCAATCCTGATTGGTGTTGCGTCATGACGTATTATGTGACGGCATAACCGAATGCATAAAAGTGACGCAGGCACACACACACACATTAGCCTAGCGATGAAGCAAGCGCTCTCTGTTGTGTACTGTTCTATTTGGTGTTGTCTAAGTGAAAAGAGTATATTATGGCGAGTGAGCAGTTCAAGAAATGTGTGCACCCCTGCCCTAGATGTATCACGGGTGGGGACACGCATCAGCTATGTGTGAACTGTTTGGGAGTGCAGCACGCCCGGGCAGCTCTTGAGGGAGATTCTTGTGGTGATTGCGAAGCACTTCCTATGAGAGTGCTGCGCTCCCGCCTGGGTTTATTTGACGAACACGGCCAGGCTCGCACTCCCCACGGTTCCGGTCCCGCGTCCGTTGAGGTGGCGCGGCGATTGAGATCGTGTGGTTCGCAAAAGGATCTTGCAGACGAGAATGAGACTGTTCATGGTGCAGAAGCCAGCGCTGCGGCTTCTTCTGCCTGTGATCAGGGCCCGGTGCTGCAGCTGTCTGCTTCCGAGGAAGTGGATGTGCTCAGCATCGAGGCGGATGAACGTGAATTAAACTCGCCGGCGTCCGGGATAAAGGTAGGCCAGGCCATCATTGTAAAGCGATTTCAAAGACTGCTGGGCCTCATGGCAGCGGCATCCAACATTATACCTTTGGGCCTTCTACACATGAGGCCCCTTCAGTGGTGGCTGAAAGCCAAGGGGTTTTCCCCCAGCGGAAATCCGTTCCGTATGATCAGGGTAACGCGCAGATGCCTTCGTTCTCTAGTAATATGGAAGAAACCTTGGTTTCTGTCCCAAGGGCCAGTGTTAGGAGCATCATGTTGCCGGAAGTCCGTTTCGACAGATGCCTCCCTCACTGGCTGGGGCGCGGTCATGGACGGCCGCTTTGCCAGGGGTCTGTGGCAGGACCATCATCATTCTTGGCATATAAATTGCCTGGAGATGTTGGCTGTGTTCAGGGCTCTGAGGAGCTTCCTACCAGACATCAAGGGTTACCATGTCCTGGTACGATCGGACAATACATCAGTGGTAGCTTATCTGAACTGACAAGGGGGACTCAGATCGTGCCCTCTAGCCAGATTGGCTCATTAGATTATCCTTTGGTCCCAAAGGAAACTATAGTCGAACAGAGCAATGTACGTTCCGGGGGTTCAGAATCAGGGAGCAGACATCCTGTCGAGGCAGGGGCTGAGGCCCGGGGAATGGAGACATCATCCAGATGTGGTGAAGTTGATATGGGAGAGGTCTGGACCAATGGAAGTGGATCGGTTTGCGTCCCAAGAGACGTCCCACTGTCCACTTTGGTTCTCCCTCACACATCCAGCCCCACTGGGGTTGGATGCCATGGTACAGGCCTGGCCGAGGTTACGCCTGTATGCTTTTCCCCCCGATCGCTCTGCTCCCGGGAGTCCTGGAGAGGGTCCGCTAGGAGGGCATCAGTCTTCTTCTGGTAGCCCCGTTGTGGCCGGCCCAAGTATGGTTTTCAGACATAATTTCACTCCTGATAGCTCCGCCGTGGCATATTCCTCTGAGGAGGGATCTGTTGTCTCAGGTGGAGGGCACAATTTTCCACCCTCGCCCGGAGCTGTGGAAACTGTGGGTCTGGCCCCTGAGGGGGTTCAGTACCTAAATGCTGGTCTATCAGCCGGGGTGGTTGAAACCATACTTAGCTCTAGGGCTCCATCTACTAGGAGATTATATGGCCTCAAGTGGAATGTGTTTTCCACTTAGTGTAGAGAACATGAGTTAGATCCAGTTAACTGCTTCAGTTCTGGAGTTTCTTCAAGATCGTTTCTCTGCGGGTCTCTCCCCTTCCACGCTTAAGGTGTACGTGGCTGCCATTGCGGCTTTCCATGCACCACTGAGTGATGGGCCTCTGGGGAGGGACCAGCTGGTCATTCGTTTTCTCCGTGGTACATGGAGGATGAGACCGACGACCAGGTCCAGGGTTCCTGCCTGGGACCTGCCGGTGGTTCTCGAAGGGTTATCTGGCCCCCTTCGAACCCCTTCAGTCGGCTTCGCCCAAGGATCTGACGTTCAAGATGGCTTTTCTCTTAGCTATTACCTCTCTTAAGAGGGTAGGAGATCTCCAAGCCCTGGCAGTAACACCAGCCTGCTTGGAGTTTGCCCCTGGCGGAGTTAAGGCCATTCTGCACCCGAGACCGGGCTATGTGCCTAAGGTGCCTTCTAACACGGCACGGTCTACGGTCCTGCAGGCATTTCATCCTCCACCTCATGTGTCGGCAGAAGAAGAGAGGCTCCATTTGCTCTGCCCTGTCAGAGCTTTGAGCATTTACCTCGAGAGGTCCTCTTCTTGGAGGATGTCGGAACAACTGTTTTGGGTCACCTAAGAAGGGGCTCCCTGCATCCAAACAAACCATTAGTAATTGGATTGTTCAGGCTATTGCCTCGGCCTACAAGGTGCGCAATTTGCCTTCACCTTTGCCTTCACCTTTGGCCATAAGGGCTCATTCTACTAGAGGCATGGCGTCCTCTAGGGCCCTCCTCTCGGGAGTGCCCCTCCAGGAGATCTGTGAGGCAGCCGGTTGGGCTAGCCCACACACTTTTATCAGATTTTATAGTCTGCACCTCCCTAGTACGCCTTGCGCACGTGTGCTCTCGTCCTAACTAAGTGCCTGAGATCAGTTTCACTCTAGGATAGGCCTTTTTCGGTGCGTGGCCTAGTGGGCATTCGTTCCCCAAAGAGTTGTTTTCAACGACGCAGTGCGAGTTCCCTCGAAAGGGAACATCTCGGGTTATGATTATAACCCTTGTTCCCTGAGAAGGGAACGAGACACTGCGTCGTCCTGCCCCTCAATGCCTGAGAGCGTCTTGCTTCATCGCTAGGCTAATGTGTGTGTGTGCCGGCATCACTTTTATGCATCCGGTTATGCCGTCACATGTTACGTCATGACGCAACACCAATCAGGATTGGAATAGTTTCATTCATACTTCAGAGGCACACGCTAAAGGAGCGTCCCCAAAGAGTCATTTTCAACAACGCAGTGTCTCGTTCCCTTCTCAGGGAACAAGGGTTATAGTCATAACCCGAGATGTTTTCTACAAGATTCTGTCACTTTTACTGGGTGTGTAAAACAACTTCCATGTGTCTAATATCTTATTGATTCCAGCTTTTTCTTTTAGATGCAGAAACACTTTTCATAAGACCCCAAAAGGCAATCTAATGTGGTCTTTTTTGTGGTGTATTAAATATTTAGATTTTTGTTGTTGTTGGTTTTCCAGTAAAAAATTCTGATCCCTAAAACACAAAACAAGATCAATTTACTACGACTGTGTACGTTTTTTCATATCCTAATGGCAAATAGTTTTCCCTCTGTGGTTTTAAAGGGATAGTTCACCCAAAAATGAAATTGTCATTACTTACTCGCCGTCAAGTTGTTCCAAAACCAAATTAGTTTTTTTCTTCTGTTGAACACACAAGAAGATATTTTGAAGAATTTTGGTAACAAGACATTTGACAGTAGCCATTGACTTTCATATAGGGAAAAAAATATATACTTTGGAAGTCAATGGCTACCGTCAACTGTCTGAAAATGTTTGTGCTTCAATTTAAAAAAAGTTTCGTTCTGTGTTTCTCATTTCTTTCAAAAGGGTTTTTCTCAGTTCAGATGAAGGTGGACAGAACAGAAGGTTAGTTTTGTGAGTTTGTCTAATTCACATTACCTTGTTTTAATCTAAACATAATCCAACCACGAACACTCATTTTCTTATATTATTTAACAAAAGTACTATAGGTTTATAACAATTAGCCATATGCGTTCCTGTTTACAGTCACTGGCGTGTTTAAAACAATGTACTTTGACTAAATATTTGATAGTCAGGATAAGACATGTAAAGCATCCATATTAATTTGGTTATTTCGTGTCATTTAGGGTTTACCTAAAATCATTGAATTCAGACAATTGTGCTGCAGTTTCCATTGACACAGAAAAAAACTACTTGGTTACTCACGTAACCTTAGTTCCCTGATTAGTGACTATCTGAGTACGTTCCGTCTTCCTGCCACTTCCGCGGTACTGCTGGAACAGCCGAGTTTAGTCTTGGCTCCTCGGTGAAGAAACATATCTGCATATTGCCGGCGTCCTCCTTTATACCCACGAGGTGGGGCGGAGTTGCGCCATGCAAATTCCGCAGACCCATGGCATTTCTTTGCCATTGGCTCGTTTTGTAATACTCGAAGTCGATAGGCTTTCTAAGCGAAACCCCATTCGTTGTCATCCGACGGAACGTCTCCGTTTTCTACTCAGGGAACGAGGGTTACATACGTAACCGAGACGATTTCTTACCTCAAGTGAAATTTTTAGGGGCTGTGCATGTTTTTTTGGGGGTTTTTTTGTGTACTCTTAGGCAAGGGCTGCGTTTCTCAAAACCTAAGTTGATCATAGAAACAACTGGTGGAAATGTTTTTTGAGATGCTTTTTGAGCTCAGGTGTTATGTATGAGTTCCAATGGAGGCAAGCGTGACATATCTGTTACGTATCCACTGGACGCAAGCTGGCAGAGAACCCAAATGCAACTTTAATGAACAAGACAAGATTAAACAAAAACATGACGTGGCATGTAATTCAGAACTCAAAAACTCAAAACAAGAACTTGGAACAAACATTCATTACTAGACAAAGACACAGGGCAAACACGAGGGATTAAAAACAAAGACTAATTACAAGACAAGGGACACCTGTGAACAATGATCAGACGATTAACAAATGACAAGACACATGGCAGGACCACATGACAATCAGGGAATCACATGATAGACAAGAACAAGGAACAAGACACAAAACCCACACCGTGACATCAGGACAATGCCAAAGTAGTTTAACTGCAGAACAATACAGAGAAAAAGAATGTGTATATATTATTTATCATTTATATCTGTCTGCCATTAGCGAAGATGTATAGTCAAACCAAAAATTTGTCAGACATCAGATCAAATTTGTGATATATTTTTTTCTAATGGGTGCAGGACACTTTAGTTCATTTATGTAAGTGAGGAGAGCAAAATAAAGTAAACTGTGACATATTATACCCAAAAATTCTTCATACAGTGACTACTACCAGTAAAATGTGTAAAAATTTGCGACCAAAAATTGTTCCGACACTTTGGACTGACCATGTTTTGCTGAAGTGTTTTTTCATTAATTGCTTATGCGAAATTATTACACCACAGACTGAACAACATGAAGCATTGCTTGGTAATTGGTTGAACTAAACTGGTATTATCTAATTGTGTAGTTAAATTTAACAGCTGAAAGATATTCAACATAATTCATGTGTTAAACAGTCTAACAGAAGGATGGACAAAACCAGTGAAATATCAACTGATTTGATAAATCTGCGTTCTTGTCATATTTAATAAAATTTTCTAAACTATAGCGAATAAACTGTGATAATGTGAGAAATGTTGATGGTGTCTGAATAAATGTTGGTTTGACTGTATATGTAGGAGGAGGTGTGTTTGATGTTGAGAGGATAGATAGAGCTGCGTGTCGTCTGTGTGAATCCAGAAGAGTTTACCGCTGGTAAAAATTAATCTGCTTGGTTTTATTTGCACTTCCAGAATATTTTTTTACTTACTGACCTCTGAAGTGAAGTAGCCTTTGATCAGTAATGTGCATTGACCTATGTTCAATCTAAATTGATGACTTGGATGGGTTGAGTTGGCAGTGATTGATGTGTTGGTGTATAATATGAAATTAGTGACAAGCAAATCTCTAAATTTTAATATCTTTTGCAAACATGCAAAGTATGTAAAATGACAAAGACTCAAGGTAATGCCATTCACCTGCTCATTACTTTAAGAAATAAGCCATTTTATTATTTATTAGAATTAATTAGCGTAAAGAGAAGTTGATTCTCTATGTAATGTGATTACGTTTTAATAGAAGTTTAGTTTTGGTGTCCTGTTGGTGTGTGTATATATATATATAAACACAGTGACGATTGACTGAACTTTGTTGATTCTCTACGAGCCTTCTCGCCGTCAGAACAGAGTCCAGCAGGGATCGATTTCTTTTCAGAGAGCGGCCCATCCCCTCATGCTCTCCCAGGAACCTTGGAGAAAGATGGATCTGAATCTCAGTGGATCTGAAATATACACACTTTCATATCCAAATAGCCCTCCAACACAGACCGTTTTTGAGATTCGCGTTTGAAGGGGTGGCCACCAGTATGCAGTCCTAGCATTCGGACTGTCTCTGGCACCACACACTTTTATGAAGTGCATGGATGCAGCGGTTTCCCCCCTGAGACAGAAGCGGATGCTCATCCTGGCCCAGTCGGAGGAAGAGTTAGCGACCCGTGCGTTTTGGCAGATTTTTTTCACATAGCAGAAAAATAGACTTAAACTACTCCATCATTTCTGGTCATACAGAGTTATGAAACATATTAAAAAAAACTGTTAAATGTCTACTTTTTTATGTGCCCACCTACAATCGAAATAAAATATTGTGCTTTTGTAAAATAAAGAAAATAAACAGGGTGTGCGTTCTGCCTCTCCGTGTCCGTGAACTTTTTTTCTGGAGCACGTCTCTAAACTTAAACAAAACTCAGCGAATACTATTCACCCAGACATGAGCAATATATGTTTATGATCATTTAAGTTTGTACTTTTAAATTATCTAATTTAAAACTAAAATAAATATTCCCTGTTTATGTAATCTATATAAAAAGAGAGAGGTGTCAGCCGTTCTCATTATCGTTCTCGCATCTCATTATTCCGCTAATGTGACACGTCCACGGAGAGCGCGCACTATTCAAACGCTAATGATCTGAAGCAACACATTGAGACGTGTAAATGCCCACATAAACTCGGTAAACACACTATATTTAGTCAGATTAATGTACTGTCGTCTTGCGCGGCTGTGAGGAATAATCCTGGGACATTTACCTACCTCAGAACTAGTGCTGGTTTATTTTCACTTCGAGGAGCGAGCTGAACTGTAAGTGTTTTATTATTGTGGTTTGTTCTAATCGCGATATATAATAACGTTAGTGTCTGTAAACGCAAAAATAGCCTACTGTTTAAATTTGAATCATGTTTCTGTGTGTGTGTGTGACTAGTTTAGGATAGATTATAAAGTTTTAACTCTAAAATAGACATCAAATAAGCTTTTGTTAGCAGTTTCTGCTCATATGTTAAATATATAGTATGTTTTGTCAAAAATAAACTTATCAACTGTTATAGTGTTTGTTCCAGCTAGGCTATATTAAAATAATGAATCCTTAACTTTGAAATATGTATAATAAAATGTATTGGCATACTTTAAAAAATAATACTTTATAAGAGATTTATGGAAAAAGACAATTTTCTTTTCAAGATGTTTACAACTCTAACTTTGAACCAATTCTATTGAATGGCCCATATAACCTATTTGAACAGGATTTGTTTCCAGGTATGACTAAAAATGTGCTTTTGACTTTCATTTATATTTTGATTATTTATACATATATATATATATATGTCTGTGTGTGTGTATATATGTATATATATTTTCCTTGCATTCTTTCTTGTGACACACCTAAATGAAAGGCTCATTATTATGCGGGTCTTTGTCTTCTCAGGTGAGAATCACCTAATTATTCATGAGGGGGTTGGGCCGTTCACGCCCATTCGCATATTACCTTTCAAACAAAAAAAATGTTTTTCACAATTTAAAGCAATCTTTGGTTTTATGTGATCATTTTGAAGCAAATACTCTAGGCTACAACATCCATTAGTCAAAAGTCTTGTGGACACAAATTTAGTATGTGTTTTGTGGCCTTATTTCAGAAACTTTAATTTTTAGTTTTATCAATAAACATGCATAAAAAATGATTTCCATTACACGAGAGTAGATGTTAAAACTTCATGCTTATTTGTACTCGGCTTTCGCCAAGATAAGAACTAAGACGTAGCTTTACAGTAAACTATGCTTCTCCATCCATTTACGCTTCTTTCCATACGGTGGTGTGACTCCCCTTCTGTCCGGCGTTAACGGCTGCAGTGTACTTGGCGCGTCAGCACACGCAACGGCTGCAACTACAGGACCAGCACGACAACCGTCTGGATTGAGCCGAGTAGGGGACATCTCTAGAGTCTTCAAGTGGGGACCTTCCGTCCTCAGTGTTTCGTCGACTAGCCCACGACACCTCAAGATGGCTCGACAGTGACTCTGGCATCCCAGAGTCACCCCCCTCCGTCCCCCACTCAACTCAGCCCAGCTTACTGACCTCTACATCCCTCCTGCTGCTGAGACCTAACCACAATGTCACAATCTCTCCGCAACCCAACCATACGCGCCAACCCGTTTGACTAAGGCTGTCGAGCCCCACTGGTGCGTTAATAGGCAGTTTCAGTGGCAACGGTTCCGTATGGCTTACCACCTACCGCAAAATACAATATCTGCCCAACCACCCGTCATTCGCGCAATATCCACAGGAACGTATACAAATAAACCAACGGACTCTTCAAGTTTTCAAGAATTCTACGAAACCGTAGCGTGGCGGCCTGTACACAGCCAGCTAGAATCTTTCCGTCTCAACCACAGCCAGTTGCTGCTCCTTTCTGCTGCTTCAGATAAGTTCTTTACTGTGCGACGCAACTCTTGGCCACTGAATCCGATGTCTCTGAGGAACCGGGTTGTAGAGTGTGCCACAAAACCTCGACAACCCACTTCCACTGGATAAACCTGGACTCTCCATCCTCGCTGTTCTGCTTCAGTGGCCAGCTGAGCATACCGCAGTTTCTTCCTCTCATATGCCTCATCCTCCCATGGCACTGTTAACTCTATCAGTTGAACAATGCGTGCTGATCCAGACCACAAAACAATATCTGGTCGTAGGTTAGTGGTGGCAATCTCAGGTGGAAAAATAAGCCGTTGATCAAGATCAGCCAGCATCTTCCGGTCCCTAGCAGCTTCCAGTTGTCCTGGGCGAGAATTGGTGTTAACACCTTTTCTTGGTGGTTGCTCGCCTGGGCGGAGGAATATTGTCTTCTGCGTGTAACGTTTTGCTAGAACAGGCGGCAACTTATTGGTCATACTACGCTTGCCTTCCAATGCTAAAGCCAAATATCGCAGTACTTGGTCATGGCGCCAAGTAAACCGACCCTGGCTAAGAGCGACCTTACATCCTGTCAAAATGTGCCTTAATGTGGCAGGTGATGAACACAAAGGACAAGAGGGATCCTCTCCTACCCAGAGGTTTAGGTTCTGCGGTGATGGGAGAACATCATATGTTGACCTAATAAGGAAACTGATCCTACTCTCTTCCATTCACCAAAGGTCTTGCCAGCCCATCTTGCGTTGTTCCACACTCTCCCATCTCATCCACTCTCCCTGCTTGGCCTGGGAAATGGCCTTTATACACCTCATGCTCTCCTCCTGCTTTCGCACCTCGTTGACTACCAGCTTCCTCCTTTGAGCTGGGCCTGCCTTGTGCCATTTAGGAGGAGCTAAACTGAGCCCAAAACCCCCTCTTCCATGCTGTACCTGTCCCACGATATCCCCAATTTGAAGGGCAGCCTTTGCCTCTACAACAGATTTCTTTGCTGACCACTTTCTACCAGTTTTTAACACAGGTGCTGCCTCCCTTACACATTTGTCGCGTGACTCTACTAAGGTAATTTCCAGTCTGACCTTGGCACACTTGAACTCCTCGGTTAAAGCAGAGACTGGCAGCTGCAATATTCCTTTACTCTGCTGAGGCAGCGTGGAACTCCCAACCATTTCCTGATGTATGAACTTATCAACGCTTCCAGCTTATCCACTGTTGTCAAAGAAACGTCGTACACGGTCAGTGGCCACAGCAACCTCGGCAGTAGACCAAACTGAAAGCACCAGAGTTTTAGTTTGCCAGGTAGAGCACAGCTGTTTATGCTCTTCAACCCTTCCACTGCTTGTCGTCTAACTTCTCCCACCCGAACTGTGTCCTTTAGATCCCCATCGTACCATCTCCCAAGACTCTTCACTGGCTTCTCAGAAACTGTTGGTATTGCCTCACCATTAATGAAGAATCTTTTATCTACTACCTTTCCTTTAACTGTCGAGATGCTCCTTGATTTAGAGGGCTTAAATTGCATTCGTGCCCATTCAATATTATCTGTTAACTTCCCCAATAACCGATTAGTGCAGGCTACTGTTGTAGTCATGGTTGTCATGTCATCCATGTATGCTCTGATTGGTGGTAGTCGCATCCCAGAAGCCAAGCGCTCTCCTCCTACTACCCATCTTGATGCCCTAATGATTACTTCCATTGCCATGGTAAAAGCCAGTGGAGAAATGGTGCATCCTGCCATTATTCCAACCTCTAGGCATTGCCATGCAGTGCTGAATTTTGGAGTTGAGAAACTGAATTGCAAATCTCCAAAATAGGCTTTAAATAGTCAATTTGTTATTGACATTGGTACTCTGAAAAAATCAAATGCTGCCCAAGGAAGCTCATGTGGCACTGAACCATATGCATTAGCCAAATCCAGGAATGTCACATGGAGCTCCTTCCTCTCCTTTTTAGCTGACTGAATTCGTTGCCAGATAACATTGATGTGTTCTAAGCATCCTGAGAACCCTGGAATGCCCGCTTTTTGAACTGAGGTGTCAATGAAGCCATTCTTTAATAGGTAGGTGGACAATCTCTGGGCAATAATGCTGAAGAAAATCTTACCCTCAACAATATTCTCTCAAAAATACAAACATGTACATAAATGTTGCTCACATATTATGGTAGCCCTGTTTGTGCTAAATAGAGTGTAATTTCACCTGTGCCATTAATATGTTTATAAGCAACTGAAAAAAACACAAATGTCAGGGCATGTCAAAACATCTCAAGGACCCCAAAAACACATTAGACCCCAGAGGGTTAATATGTGGGAGAGTGTTGCTATATAGAGATGAAAATATTGTATTGCAATAGGTAGCACTTCAAAGTCAATACCAAATCAAAACTAGTTAGAACATTATTTGTAATTGAAAATGTTTAATGACAAAATATGGTTATGGTTACAATTAAAATAGTTAAAAAAAATAGATGTATGAGATGATAATAAGTTATATCATTAATTGTACCCAGCATATATGTAAAACGTTACGAGAGAGAGAGAGTGTAAAGAGAGAGAGAGAGAGTAAAGAGAGAGAGCCCCAAGAGGAGGTAAAGAGAGAGAGCCGCAAGAGGAGGTAAAGAGAGAGAGAGAGAGAGAGTAAAGAGAGAGAGAGAGAGTAAAGAGAGAGAGCCCCAAGAGGAGGTAAAGAGAGAGAGCCGCAAGAGGAGGTAAAGAGAGAGAGAGAGAGAGAGAGAGAGAGAGTAAAGAGAGAGAGAGAGCCCCAAGAGGAGGTAAAGAGAGAGAACCCCAAGAAAGGGACCCAGAGAATAAGAAGAGAGCCAGAGCACAAAAAGAGACAGAGAAACAGTTACAATCTTCTTTTATCCTTTCCCTGACCATGTGACTAAAACCCAAATGTGAGACGTTCAAACTGACCAATCAGATAAATACAACTTCCCCCATTGTATAAACTCCCGAAGTACACACATCTGGGCCTACAGGCCTTGATTACTATTAGCCCCTCAACTTCAAATGGTCATTGGGGAAAAAGGGGGTGGAAAATAGTAAAACAAATGTCTTTGTTAATTTCTTTTGTCTTAGCTGGAAAATCAAGTCTTACATTTGCGGTCCAATGAGGCCTGATCTGTGTGGTCCAATGCGGCCTTGTCTCTGCATGTCCTTAGGAGTGGAACTGGTAAACATGTAAAAAGTACATAGAATTCTACGTAAGTCGTTTTTGGATAAAAGCCCTGCTAAATGCATTAAAAAAACTAAAAATTCCATGGCTTCACATAGTACCTTACAGGTAACGTTTAACGTTCTACAAAAACTAAAGTGGCTTTCTTGTCTAATTAAGCTATAGGCCTATGAGGTATTACATCCAATGTACATCATGCTATTTTATGGTAACTCCCTTTCCTATTTTTCAGGAACCACAGGAATCACGACCGGTGGGTATACCTTTAGTTACCAGTTTTTGGGGGGTGGGCTGGCCCCATCCCGGTGGATCCATAATCCACCTACTTTTGGGGGTCGGCTGCGCCTTCATCTTCAGGCAGGAGATGCTGATCCGCTACCCTCGGATTATGAACTACGGACGGGGCCTACGCCAAAGAACTTTATAAATAATTGCTTGCTGGGCTGTCAATAAATGAATGCTTGTTACATCATTATATCTCCCGAGTCTTTCTGGTAGAACTACAACTGATTTCCAGCTTTATAAACCAGTAAGTGTTTTTTGAAAATGTAAAAGTGCAGAAAGTTTTCTGTGATGGGTAGGGTAAGAGAATATACAGTTTGTACAGTATAAAAATCATTATGTCAATGGAATGTCCCCATAAAACATGAAAACCCAACCAAGTGTCTATGTGCATGCAGTTGTATTACAGTATTTCCATCTCGTCTGTCACCAAACCTTTCCCTATCATTAGGATCTGATTGGCCAAGAGAAATGTGGCAAGGCTGTGGATGAAATGCAATGAACTGGTTTAAACTCTATATAAATCAGATCTTCTGTAAGTTTCTGTTGGAGTTTTTGAAAGGATGCGCACATAATCAGGACCCTCGTTGAGAGTCTCATGACTCCTGACTTCTGTGCAGCTCAAGCTCTGATTTACATCATTCAAATACACACAAAACAACAGGGAAATGATCAATTATTGAACTGATCCAGATGGAGTGCAAAGCAGGACAAACTACAGGCCTAGAGCTCATGATGAAGAACTGTAAAATCAGCCTGAGGGGCCATCGGGTTTATATAGTTATTTTAATTAAGATAATAGATGCATTTGCATTCATGCATTGTGTAATCATATAGACAATTGCAAGTTAGTTCTCTTTACTCTTTCATTAGGCATTTGCATGCAATTTTTGGAATGCATGAATATTTCCCCAAATATCTATGGATCTTTTCTGCTCTTTGCCTCGGTTAGTCTTTACTAAATCTGGCATTGCGTACAATGAAAATTCTCGTCTCTGAGAAAATTCTTGCGATGGTCCTCTTTTGCAATGGCTTTGGATAAAAGCATCCACGAAGTGCATAAATGCACATATGAATTATGATAAACATGTGCACTGTAGTTCACAGCATTGCATTAGCTTTTCAACATCTGTCTCCCAAAATATGATACTCTTAGGATGTTTACACGACAACGATGTGCTAAAATTGGAAACGTTTTTTTTTTGTACAGATGAAAACGTAATCAAAACGATCCCCATTCACACAGATCCACGAAAACGACTAATAACACTGTATTATGCATGCCAGACAAGTAGTCGGCGATGTAATATTGTACACTCGAGCCGCATGCACATACCTATAGACACAAATTACATAATCTATCATTTCTTTGTCCGATTTTCATTATAAGGATGGAAATCTTGATAATACTGTATTATTACTTTGTCCTCTGGATAATTTTCATTGTCACAAAGCCAGAAACATGCACTGTAATCCCAATTGTAGAATGTTCTCCTCTGATATAAAGTCCCTTTAAGAAAATGTCAAAACCTTTGAAAAAAAATTAAAAAGTCGAAATTACGACAGCAAAAATTTACATAGAAGGTAAAAATTGTTATCCTAAATTGAAATTGACAAAAGAAAAAAATGACAGTCAAAATTGACAAAAGTCGAAATTATGACAAGTCACATAACTCATTTCTCCACATGCAAATGAGTATGTTAAAGCTTTGTAAATTTTCCTAAATGATTCCACAAGCAAAACTCAAAAATCACTTTACATATTATCATATTTTTTTCTTAATTTTAAAATATCATCATAAATCCGAATATACAATTATAAAACAAGAAAATATAATTATAATTCCAGTATTTGTATTTTATTGTATTTTATCCCTGTTTGATCTGTCATGGGTCTCAGAACAGAAACTCTCAATCCGACTCCCAGCCCAAATTTCCCTGCCTTGTGACGTCACACGAGAGAAAGTACATCAGTCTCCTTCGGGAATCATCGACAGATTTCAAACTGACTGTAAAACCACTCCATCATCAGCGTACGGCTTTCACAGGACAGGACAGGTTAGTTCGCTTCATTTTTTATCAAAACAAATATGACAGTTATTAGTGACAACAGTTACTGATTAAAACCATAAAATAAACAAGCATTTATCAATCCAACTGTTATTTTCTTTTATACAAATTTCTAAAATAAAAATGCAATTAAGAGACTTTATCCCAAAATGTCTGTCAGATGGTTCCAGTTTCATAAATGATTTTACATGATAGTAATGTGTTCAAAATGAAAAGCAATGAAATGGTTGACTTAACACTTCCAGATCATTACTGTCTGTCAGGAGACTGAGATTTTACAGCAATGTTCCTCTAGGCTCCATGACATTATCAATCTCTGTCATAATCAATGCTGGGTAGCAACTGATTATATTATCTGGATTATATGATCAGATTCCAAAAATGAAGTACTTGTAATTGGTATTTATACCAATATATTACATTGTTAAATGCACATAATCAGATTACAGATATTTTTTGTTTATTACATATCAATCAGACGAATTTCGGTAACACTTTACTTGAAGGGGTGTGCATAAGACTGACATGACACCTTCATAACCATGACATGACAAATGTCATGAATATGAAGTAGGGTTTATGCATGTTTATGACAACTGTCATTAAGTGTCTTTCGCTCAATTATGACATTTTGAATGCAAATATGACATTGTTTAAGATGTCTTTGTTATGACACCTTGACATAAACCATAACATCATAACCTGTCAGTGTCTTTGTCATGACAACTTGACATTAAATTAAGTTAAACTATCATGTGGTTGGTTTTGACATTGGCTGTAATAAGGCCATTATAACTGTGTCATGAATATTTTTCTTGACCTCAACTACAGTGGTACAAATTGAATTTGTCATTAAACAGTTATAATGGCTTTATGACAGCCAATGTCAAAACCAACCACCTGACAGTTTAATGTAATGTTAACCAATAAAGCTAAGTGGTTTCTTAAGTTTGATAATTATTCTGCTATGACATATTTATGACAGGTTGTGTTCTTAGTAATGTTAAGTTGTCATGACAAAGACACTGACAGGTTATGATGTATTGGTTTATGTCAAGGTCTCATAACAAAGACATCTCAAACAATGTCATATTTGCATTAAAAATGTCATAATTGAGCGAATGACACTTAATGACAGTTGTCATAAACATGCATAAAACTTCCTTCATATTCATAACGTGTCATGTCATGATTATGAAGGTGTCATGTTAGTCTTATGCACACCCCTTCAAGTAAAGTGTTACCCAAATTTCTTTACAAATAAAATAAAGCCTACCGCTCATAGTTGGGAAAGTCTTCCAGTTTTGGAATTGATGTCTTTGTTGATAATAAAGAATTTTTTTCTTTCTTTATGTATTTTCATATCAATATGGTATACAAAAGAATTCTATTCAAATCTGATAAATAATTTAGATCAAAAGTAGTCACAACATTACGTTACCTACAATTTGTGTCATGTAATTTGTAATCAGTAACGCACTACAATTTGTAAGTGATCTACCCAGTACTGGTCATATTTCACATCTTTGCCTTTTGTCCCAAGATTACAGAGCAATATAAGGACTTCTCTATGAGATGATGGGGATCATCGAGTGCTGCCTGATATTATTGGGTAACGTAAGACTTTTATTAATCACAGTAAAAGAAGACCAGTTCACAACAAGGACAATAATTATAACAATAGTTACAATAACAATCGTTTTCAAGATAAAAGAATAGCAGAGTCCACACCACAACTATAACGATAACAGCACAGAGGAATGATATCATTGGAAACTATCTTTTCTAATGATGAATGATAAAAACAGTGACAGCCAATCAGAATCCCTCCTGCTTTAATGAGCTCCAGCATTTAAAGTGGCAGACACAGAACTGACACGCTTAGAATAAACATAACGATATTATGCGCTGGTGTGGACGCTGATATAGTTATCGTTATAGTTAATAAACTTAAAGGGGTCCTATTATGCCATTTTACCAAGTCTTGATTTTGTTTTCAGGGTGTAATAAATATGCTTTCATGTTTGAGTGTTCAAAAAACACATTATTATTCACATAGCAATATAGCAACCACAAAAGATATTTCAAACACGACTGACATGTATATGGATTTTGGAGCAAAACATATTAATCTCAAGAGCGAGTGTGTTATTACTAATTTTGAAAAGTGCCTTTTTTTTAAGAAAGGCAAAATCAAAGAAGGGTCAGTGAGAGGTCCAATCAAAGAAATTATGCTTTTGGTAAAAAAGAAATGCAGCAAAGTTGAATACTTTATTTTTATTCAACTCAAGTACCACAATTGAATTGTACTCAAGAAAGTAGAAAAAATGGAAAAGTGTACTCAAGTACTGTAATGAAAGTATTTGTAATTAGTTACTTTCCACCTGTGAGTTATGGAAGCTGTTCTCCGTAAAATGTGCAGCTTACAGATAAACGTTGGAGTTATAATGTTCAGGAACAGGAAATAAACTTTAACAACTCTAAGTTCATTAACCTTAGAAAGATCAAATAAATGAGTTTTGGACACGGGGTGAAAAAACATGTCTCGGTTACTAATGTAACCTTCGTTCCCTGAACGAGGGAACGGAGACGTGACATCGACGTGGCGACATAATGGGATCTATGCTCTTCCTGGAAAGAATGGTAACGGGGCGGCGCGCTGAGATCCAGTACGGCCCGTCCCGAGAAACCAATCGTCCAACCGGGAAGGTTCAGGACGTGGTGGAGGATTCCATGCAAGCCCGACCTTCTCCGCGGCCTGGGAAAGCATAGCCTCCCATTCTGGATCAGACTCGGGCAACGCTACACTCCCCGAAGGAGGTAATGCAGCCGAATCTTCATCTCCAGAGGACTGAGGCTCCGCCTCCGATGCTGCGATAGACATCTGGTCATCAGGTGGAGCTCCAAAGGACACGGCTGGTCGTCCATGAGAAGGACCAGCGCGTTCCTTTGGAAGCTCCAATGGCGGCAGCGCTTGTGAGGCGTGAGGGACCCACGGAGATTGTCTCGGCGGGGAAGCCCTCACGGTAATCCTCAGATCACCCTGACCATGCACAGAAGTAGGTCTATTCTGAGGTCCAGAATAGACGCTAGATCGGGGCATGGGCGAGGGGACTGCACCTCCCTTGAGGTAAGCGAGTCTCGATCTTAGCGCTGTCATAGTCATATTCCCGCAATGGGAACATGAACTATTCACAAAAGCTGCCTCAGCGCACTGAATGCCCAAACACGGGAGGCAACTATTGTGGCCGTCTGCTGGCGCCAGGGAACGACCGCACCCAGAAACGCAAAAGCGGACTGACATCCCGAAAAGGAGGCAGGGTCACACTTGTGTTGCTCTTTTAGTTGAAAACAAAAAATATAAAAAATAATAAATAACTCTCTCAGTGCTGAAGCACCCAGGGATAGCCGCAGTGTAATCGGGGTACACACTCACGAGAGGAAAGCCCACCGAGACAGACACATACAGACACACACACACACTCGCTCGTGGCCACCGCTGATCGCGCCTTCACACCAGCACTGGAACAGAGTATATTCTTTTGAAGCAGTCTTCAACGATGCAGCAGTCTGCAGAAACTCAGAGTCAAAACGAAAGCTCGGCTCCGAAGCGAAAGACAGGGCGGGGCGCGTGTCGCTTTTCACGCACGCCAACGTTCATTGGCTTGTTCTGTAGACACTCGAAGTTGATAGGGCTCCCTGAAGTGATCCCATTACGTTGACCGACTGAAAGGGAACTCGTTTCAGCGACAACACTGTCTACACTAATGCAGCTCCCGGGGATTATTTAAATTAGTAACCTTCATAAGATCCGGAAGAAAAACCTGTTGAAGCCCAAACGAGTCGTTCGTTGTGTGTCTTGGAAAGTGGACTCTGTTAAATAAAAGATCTCCCTTTGGAGTGGATCTTGAGCTTTATAACATTGCAAGTGTTTTTTGTAAGATCAAACAGCAACATTACACACTAACTAAAGTTGAATAAGTGAAAAAGCATGATAGGACCCCTTTAAGAGTCAACACAATGCAACTCAGAAATCATCAGATTTTTATTGTGATACTGAAGATATAAAAGTTGTATAAACTACAGTTAAAAAACCACAATCATTTTTATAAAGACATTTATCTGTGCTTATTTTTTTTTTATAATTAAGAAAGTCAAGTTTACATTCATCATGTATTTCTGTTTGACTTTGACTGTTTGCATCAGAGCATGATTCATTGCTGCTTTACAAAACAAATCTAAAGATGCGCATTTGCCTCCTTACATCCGACTGTTTATTTTATTGATCTGTCATTAAGAAAGCCTGTTTTCTGCACAGGGCTGTTTTGTGTTCAGGAGCATACAGTTGGCGCTAAAGGTAGAGCAACTTTTACTCTGTTTTGGCCAAAATTAGGGCTTTAAAATGCACATACATGTAACAGAACCTAAATAAATGTCCTGTACTTTTATAATTAAAAGAACAACAACAATATTGTTTAATTCATTTATATTTCATTTTTACAAATGAGTTTTCTCAGATTTAGCCATGTCTACAACATTGTACCCAAATTATAGTTATAAGTCCACTAACACATCATTTGCATCTTAAGATATTTTTTCATGAAATTTCCTCTCTCCACATCAAATTAATTTGCCTTTTCCAGAGAATGTGGCGCCAAGAGGAACCGCCACTCAGTCAACGACAGATACACCAGCAGACCTCGCCCTTGACGGTGTGAAGAAACTTTCCTGTGCCTTTACTACAACTCAGTTAAACCCGTGGTGGAGGCTGGATCTCCAGGCTTTGTATCGAGTGAACATCGTGGTCGTCACTTACAGAGAATCATACTTTACTAATGGTAGATGGGAAGTTGTTGAAGTTCACTTCGGAAACTCTCTGCAGAACAACGGAAACGACAATCCCAGGTCAGTCGCGACTGATGTAGTATGGAGCTAATAATATGACAAAATGATTTGAATTTGAATTGTGTAAATTTGAATTATTTGCAAGTGTAATCTAACAAAATTGAATTTTAGGTGGTAGTTTAAATAGTTCTGAATTTGATTTTTTTAAACGAATATTGAACATTTGAAATTTAACAAATTGAAATGTTTTTATGGCTGAATTTTATAGACATGTATTTTCAAACAGCTAGTTTTTATGTTCTGAATTCAAATACTGCAAATATTCAGTTTTAAAAAATACAGATTCAAGTTTTCAAGATAAAGAAATTCGGAACTTCAAATTCAGTTTTCTAAAAAGCTGTTTTCTGGGTTGTTTTGTTGTTTAACATTTATATGCGAATGTTGTACACCTCCCCATAACAAACTTTCAAGACTATCAATTTTACAAATTACCAGCTTCTAAAACTTCTTTGTAAAGAATTGCTCGCTTATATAGTGTAGCTTTGGAGCCGCTGCTGTGAGACTGTACTAACGCTTCCAGCGTGAATACTCTCGCGCGTCTGCAGCTGCAGTGGGTGGCGATGTAGTTACGCCTTGTTTATACTCGACGCGTCCGCAAGAGCGCGAGTCTCCGCTGACTGCGCGCGCACCTCTCCAAACGGACGAGGCGTTTATACTCGACGCGCTCGCCGTTGTGCTATTCTGTGAAAGACAGGGGGCGACTGAAGTAATTGTCCTCTTAACCATCAGGAATCAACGTGAGAAGAAGAAAGGTCCACACGTTGAAATGTTTATTTTAGTACATCACCACCAATAACACTACAAAAAGAATCGTGTAAAATCCAGTAAACCCTGAGATTATTGTGACATTAGAACAAAATATGTGGATATAAAAACGTATGTCGGATGTAGGCTATACAACTCAATTAACGATCTTTTAAATATTTTCTTATTTCACTAAACATTTAATTAAGTTTAATGGACATTTTATAAAACATGGAACTTTATTTTTATTAAAATGGCTTATGTTTGCTATAGGCTCATTTTGTAAATGTAAGAAACTAATTTAAGACGCACAAACTGGGTGCCGGTGCGGTGAGACATACATGCTCGGCCAGATTCGGCTCGAAGTCGTTCATCTTCGGATGCGGCGTCGCGCGCGATGTTACAAAAAGTGCCGTGCACACCGCCAGGCGAAATGGGGTCTTGCGCATCCAGTGCGCACGACCGCCCACACCTTCGCGCTCGTGCGGACGCGTCGAGTATAAACAAGGCTTTATGGTAGAGATCCAATTTTGCGACACGACAGTCGCGTGTTGTCGCGACGCCTCCCCACATTTGTACATTGATGGGCGTTCCTCAAGTTTACCGCTATGGGCGTGGTTTTGAGCCAGCGGCCAGTCTAGAACAGAGGACCTGCGAGAGACTTCCCTCCGTCTCCCTATGCTCTACTTCTATTGGATAGTCGCGTCGCGTTCAACGGAATTCATTTGCATAAAGATGGGCATCGGCCAGCTTTTGACGTGCAGCATTTTTCCAAATGAAGCGCCGCCTTCCCGGGATGCTTTGCGGGCACGTTAAAGTCGTGTGACGTCACCCATAGGAATAAAGCGGAGCGCGGCGCGACAGAAGTATCGCACGGACAAGTGGATCCGCACCGTTACACTGACGCGCTGCTCAAGCGTCGCTCACGCATGCGGTGAAACAGCCGTGAAGGGGTTGCAAACTCCGGTTCGCGTCGTATTCACGATACAGCACGCACACTCTCTCGTACGAGGCAGTCTAGACCGGACCCGTGAAATCCCCAACAGCACACGGATTCCCCATCCCATTTCTGACCTGGTCCCAGCTCTTTGCATTCAAGCACTGTGTTGCGTCGCGCCGCTCGCGTCCTGTCTGTGTAGTAGACACGGTGGCGATCTAATCAATTTTACACAAAATATAGGCTACTTTAAAACAAACACCAGAGACCGCTTAGTCAAATGTCTCACGTGCTGAGAACGCTACCTAACATATACACACAAAATCATTCATGTTTAAGAATCCCTCCGGCGATTCATGATCAGAGTCAGAGAGTGGCAACCTCTTGATCCACAACCTGGAAAACTTCTGCAGTCCCTAATTGGCCAAAATGCTCTGTTCGACTTTTCTGAGATCATCTACTCTTCCCTGTGGATGACCTGTGACCTACTTTCTGTAAGATCTGAATTTTTGAGTTTTAGAATTTTAGAAAACTGAATTTGAAGTTCTGAATTTCTTCATCTTGAAAACTTGAATCTGTATTTTTTTAAACTGAATATTTGCAGTATTTGAATTCAGAACATAAAAACTAGCTGTTTGTAAATACATGTCTATAAAATTCAGCCATAAAAACATTTCAATTTGTTAAATTTCAAATGTTCAATATTCGTTTAAAAAAAATCAAATTCAGAACTATTTAAACTACCACCTAAAATTCAATTTTGTTAGCTTACACTTGCAAATAATTCAAATTTACACAATTCAAATTCAAATCATTTTGTCATATTATTAGCTCCATAATGTAGGTCTTTAAACGTGCTCCTGGGGACCCACTTGGGGAATGAATTCAATGGAAATATACATTTTTTAACAGTTGCTTATTACCACCTACTGGTGTAACGATGTAATCGATACAATTATTTGAAGCACCAAGTTACTTTCAAAAGGTGATTTGCTCTATTTTTATCGCTTCCATAGATATCAGTAGCTGCGTTTCCATGACCCTGCAAATTGCACGAATTGAAATTGCGAATTGACAATACGCCCAATGGAAACACGTAAATTTCGCAAAAACTTCTATATATGGTAAAAAAGTTTTTACGCTCACATGAGGTGGTTTTTCAGGCAATACGAAAAAGGAATGTTTCGCAAAACTGCAATGGAAACAGTTTTTAATAATAATAATAATTCGTTACATTTATATAGCGCTTTTCTGGGTACTCAAAGCGCTATGGGGAGGATTAGGAGGCCATGATGGACAGAGGCCAAGGGGCAAATTTTTCGCGTTTACAGTCACACGAGATAGAGTTCTTTATTAAACTCATAAAAACCTAAATAATTATGGGAATACTGGATTCTAAACAACAAAGAAATGCCACAATAAAGACCCTGAAGTCAAGTCACATTTATTTATATAGCGCTTTTTACAATACAGATTGATCAAAGCAGGTTTACAGAGATAACAGGAAAATAATGTAACAAAGTTTGTTTCCAGAAATAGAGTCAGTCCAGAAGTCCAGTGATGTTTAATTTTGTTGTAAAAAAGTTATTAATTTAGTTAATATATATAGCAGCTCCGGAGAAAACCGTCATGTCATCGTCCAGCTCAGTTCAGATCTCATATAATGTGGTCAATGCAGACAGATCAATATTATTGTTGAACTAGCTGGTGTAAAATTTAATGTCCACAACTAAGCATGCCAAAAGCCAATGGCAACAAAGGTGAAAAAAACGATATATATATATCTATATATAAAGATATATATATCAGTAGTTGCCTACTGGAAATTATGTCACATAAAATTTGATAAAAAGGACGCAACGAACAAAGAAAGGATCCTAAGAGAATGCAGCTGTGGATGGAGCAAAGTGACAACATACCTGCGAATCCATCAGAGGAAGGCAAAGTGTGGCAGGAACACCCAGAAGCAAGCTTGCACTGCAGCAGAGGATCAGACAAGGAGGAACAGTAGCCCAGTCGAGCACCACAGCGCTACAGATCCCACTATTGCACCTGGGGGAGCGACGCCAGACCGGGCCCTGCAAGTGGATACAAATCAGCCGTCACAAATCCAGCAGCCCGAATATCGTGACACCGCAAGTGATGAGCTCAGAAGAGCTACAGCCATGATACCTTGCCGGAAAGTCAAGGTCAAATAGTCGAAAGACAGTGAAAACCACTACCACTACTGATGATAATAATAATAATAATGTGGGCCTAAAAATAATAGCCTAGCCCAGGGCTATCTACCTATTTATCTATCGATCGATCGATCGATCTATGCAAGGTGGTGTTGTGGGGGTGGCGCCGGGATGGGGCCCAACTGCAATGAACCAGCTTTAGGGGGGCCCAGCTGGCAAAAGGTTGAGAACCCCTGGATTAATGGAAATGCGTCATTTCACAATAGTTTTTTTTATTTGATCCGCAACAGGAGGTAACGCACTACACCAGTTGACAACAACTCTGTCACCCAACGATTCTATCTTGTCTACAAACCACGTTTTGTCACGAAAAATCACGCGATAAAATGAAACAGCACGCGCGCCAATACCCAGCGAAGAAGACGAAGAACACAACACGCGAATATGGACGTCAGACAGAAACTAGTGCTGCAAACTGTTTGCGCGATGATTTGCTCTGAGAAAAAACGCAAAAAAAGAAAAAATAAGATTTACCCGGTGACCTCAACCCATGCCTTGCTCTGATTGGCTGTAGCTCATGACATCACTGAGGTTGAGTCGTGCGACAGCTCTGGATATCTAGCATGCTAGATATTTTTCTGGGCTAGGCGACGCGTCTGCGAGCGTCTTTGATGTCATTCTAACATACTAACAAATTGGTGAGCGTTCATCGCCCGCTAATCCCCCGCGATCTGCACGTGATAACACCCTGACCTGTCAGAGAGCTCAATGATTTGCAAATCGGGCTTAAAATCATGTAGTGTGAACTAGGCTTTAGGCTACTAAGGATTACTATGTTTTTTTCAGGGTTTTAGCTAAACTGTTCAGGACAGCGGCTCTCTAGGACATAGTTCTTGTATTTCTATTTCTTACAGTGATTCTGCTTGTTAACAGCAGGTGTTCATCACTAAATCTCTATCATCACTTAATTAATCACAATTATCTTATTAACTTTAACAATGATTTAGAGTTACTTCAACACTCTGTATAGTGGGACCATATGTACTCTGGACAGAGTTAATTTAACTCTGGAGATTTTGCTGTGTATAATAATCTGTTAAGTGTCCTCTTTAAAAAGAGACCAAACTTAAAGGAGCTGTATGTAAGATTGTGGCCAAAACTGGTACTGCAATCACTTTTAAATTACTGTAGAGCGGTGTATCCCCTCCCCCTCCACCTTGACTCGAGGTTGCCAGATAGGCTGAAGGATGCAGCAGGAACATAGGCTGCTACAAGGAGCTTTCAACTAGAGCAGAGCTGGCAACCCGGATGCCGAAACACTACTGACTTCGTGATTGGTAGATAGGTGGAGGGTGGGGCTTCTGGCCAAAACACAAGATGACAACATCAACATCAGTTGAGGGCTGCAACTTTACTTTTTAAATGACAATATCGTGGCCGTACTACTGTTGTCAGTGATATAAGTATTTGAAATGAACATGATTTCTTAATGTCTAGAGACACATCAGGGCCATTTTATCATTAATTGAAATACATTTCTTACATACAGCTCCTTTAAGTCTGTGCTATAAAGTATTCAAGATTTATAACAATATAAGTTGGAAATGTCACTTGACTGACAGTGAAGAGGTTTATCTCTCATAATCATTTAATTAAACCATGCAATTTTATACATTATACTTTGTTTTGTTAATGTAAATCATGTTAAGTAAAGGTTGAATTTGCATGTGTGATCCTGCAGATGTGACATGATCTCATTTGATGAAGTGAGCTGCAGCGTCACCTACTCCTGCGGTGATGTGGATGGACGGTACATAAACGTCTTCCTTCCTGGATCGAACATCCTCCGAGTGTGCGAATTGGAAGTATACCAATCAGGTGATCATCAATATTACATCTGTTGGTTGTGTCAGTGTTCGAGAATCATTAGAAATGTTTTTATGGTCATGCTTAAAATTTTACACGCCCCAGAATTTGCAAAATGTTATTTCAACAAAGTTAGAGTGATCATACAAAATGCATGTTGTTTTTTATTTAGTGCTGTCCTGAATAAGATATTTTACATAAAAGATGTTTACATATAGTCCACAAGACACAAAAAATAGTTGAATTTATAAAAATGACCCATTCAAAAGTTTACACACCCATGATTCTTAATACTGTGTGTCTTTACCTGGCAGATCTTTTGAGTCTCTTGTTCTAGAGTCCCTTGTTTGTCCTGAGCAGTTATTATTGCTGTTACAAACCCTTTTAAGTCTAGGGAGAGTAAAGCGTGCAACATTAAAACACTGAACGTGTACTGGAAAAATAGAATTTGCTAAAGAATTTGCGGGACCTGGATCATTTTTCTGAAGAACGTTGGGTACATTCTTCAGAAAAATTATCCAGGTCCCGCAAATTCTTTAGTTTTCCAGCACCTTTTGTATTTTTGAGGCAGTACTGCCTTTCCAGCAGTGACCGTATGATTTTGAGATCCATCTTTTCATACTGAGGACAATTGAGGGACGAGTATTACAAAAGGTTCAAACATTCACTGATGCTCCAGAAGGAAACACGATGCATTAATGAATCTGAACATCAAGGTAAATTGTACTTAATTTGTCCTCCAGGACACATGTAAGTATCTTCTCTTCCTTCCGAAGGGCAGTACTAAATGAAAAAATATGATATTTAAAAAAATAAATAAAAAAGTTAACATCTTCAACCTGTTCAAAAGTTTACACATATTTCTCATTTGAAAAATAATCTATGTTCCACTTTTATCCTGGATTCCACCAAAGCAAAAAACAGCAGAACAACATCTAGATTTCGCCCTTCCGCAGCCAGTCTGCAAGACTTCCAGATGGCTAATTTGGCTTGTCCAGTTATAAAATTTGCTACAGTACACTGCTGTCGGTGCGCTCTTGAATACTTGCAACCATGTATAAATAGCGTCTTGTTAAAAACAAAGCCTAAATTCCCAAATTGTCTTTCAAGCAACATAAATAAGTGAGCCAATCTAGAACACTCAGTAAAAACATGAAAAACAGATCCTGGTAAAGAACAGAAAAAAACAAAATGGCAGTACAGTCAAATTAAATTTAAAAATATGAGAATTAGTAGGTAGTGCACAATGTAATAACGTCCACTGTAGGTCTCCAGATCGTTTAGGTAGTGGACCCTTATAAAAAAGCCTCCATGAAGGAGAAAGTGCTGCAGGAACTGTTAAAAATTCTCTCCATTTTTTATCATCCCTGTCCTTAATATTCCCAAAGTAATCTACTTTAACACATAACTGATATAAGTCTCTTTTTCCTACCAGCTGAAAATCAAGCTCTTGTAAACTGTTAAATATCAGCAGCTTTCCTACATGCTTATCTTCAAAACTAACCTGGGGAGAAACAATTAACTTAGGAAACAAAACTTCAGAAGGACCTCCAGACAGAAAACAGTTTACAAACAGGAGGAGTGTGGAGGGAAAAGATGCTTTCAAACCACCAATGAGCCTCTCCACCGTCCTGACCGATTTAATACCAACCTGATAAGCAATCTCTATAATTGGCCTCCATTTTTTAGACAAGGTATCAATCAAGTCGGAAACTTTTGTCAGCCTTTTTTCCAAAAAATGTTTAACAATTGTATTAGATGTACAAATGCTACCACCCAATATTGAGTTGTAAAACAGTAGTTCTTCAAGGCCAAAACGAATAATTCCATTTCTAATCAGTTTAAAACATGTCCGGGAGTTTAACACAGAAGTATAAAATTTTACATCAGCTGGAAACTTTCCATCTTAAGAAGACATTAAAAACAACTGCCTATCAAGACAGAACCCACCAAAAGTTCTGAGCAGCGCCAGACCAAACGATACCCATGGCCTAAAATCCACAGGGTAGAGCAGGCTCTGAACCGTCTTTAACCTCATAGCTTTAACCTTAGCTGCCAACTCAATCAACCCTTGGCCACCTTCATTAAATGGCAAATACAGAATTGCAGGGGGAAGCCAATGGTAACCATCCCAAAAAAATTCAACAAAAGTCTTCTGCAGACGTTGCAACAAATCTTTTGGTGGGTCAAGCACATTTAAACGATGCCACATCATGGAAGCTGCTAAGTTGTTAATAATGAGCACCCTTCCTCTATTTGACAGTTGAGTTAGTATCCATCTCCATCTTTGTATACGCCCAGAAACTTTTTCAAACATTCCATCCCAGTTTTTCTGAATATATTGGTCAGTCCCAAGGAAAATTCCCAGCACTTTAAATCCCTCTAGACTCCAGGAACAGTTCTGAGGAAGCACTGGAGGGCCTCCATTCTCCCATTCACCCAGTAAAAAGGATGCACACTTTTGCCAATTAATTCGAGATGAGGAAGCTTTCTGATAAACCTCCAAAGATTCTCTCAAAGTCCTGACATCCTGAGCAGATCTAATAAAAACAGTGACATCATCAGCATAGGCACTAAGCTTAACAGTTTTAGGGTCTGAGGTGGACGGACACACTGTTGATATGCCACCCAACTTGTTTCTCGGTGCGACCAAAAAAAGGTTCAATTGCAATTGCACACAGGAATCCTGAGCGACCACAGCCATGCCTCTGCTTACTCTGAAAGGTCTTGTAAGGGCACCATTAATTTCCAGCATGCTGTAGGTGTCAGTATACAACGGTTTAATATAGGCAATAATAGATGAACCAAAACCAAAAGCCTCAAGGCACTTTACCAGGAAATCATGATCGACCCGATCAAATGCTTTCTCCTGATCCAAAGACACAAAATTTTGTATTTTTGCAAGAGAAATCAGGTCTCGAATAAAAAATAAGGTTATCAAAAATAGTCCTTCCTGGAATGCAGTATGACTGATCTGGATGAATCACCGAGGAAATGTACAATTTAACTCTGTTAGTTAAAGACTTTGAAAATATCTTATAGTCTACTCCGAGTAAGGAGACCGGACGCCAGCATCTAATGTCTTCAAGATCGCCCTTTTTAGGTAATAGGGTGACCACAGCTCTTCGTAGACTCAAAGGAAGTGTTCCTCAGGGTCATCCATTAAATCCACAGATTCTTGAGATAAAATATCATCTTTACTCGATTTTAATGAATCATCGGTAACGTTAATTGTGTCGTTCTCAATTCCATCTGGCTACAATTGTTTTCCTTCAAAAATCAAATCATTTCCAGACATTGCCTGCAAACACACCTGTCCCGGGCTCGACTCTGCCTGCGTTACAGCGGGAGCATGACTCGGGCCGGTCTGCACCGGAAAGACATCGCATGTCTAATCTCGGGATTTTTACATCCAAGAGGGATCATTTTAATAGTGCTCACTAGTTTACCATACCTCTGAAGTATTTGTTCGAATTTTTCGTTTTTAACAAACGGCGGTATGTTTGACAAAATAACTTTCTTGGCCGGGCTTGACAAAGGCAATACAGGCACAACATTGTCCTTTATTACCAAACCAGTTTCAATCAATTTGTCCACCATTTGGCTTTCACTGAGAAAGAACACAATGGCTTTATTCATACGGGAGGCAGATTTGATGCACCACGACCGCCGCGCTCACGGCTATTACTACCAATTGCGATCTTATGAACAGGTGAAACAAGTTTACTAAACCGCGAAAGCTCTCTTGCTAGCACTTCATCCTTGATAAACGGTGGAACATTTGACAAAGTCACCTTTTTAGCTGGTGTGGGCAGGGGAGTACAGATGCAAATGAACCCTGCAATTCAATGCCCTTTTCATTTGCCTTTTCTACCGTACTCAAAAAAAAGTAGGCCTACAATTGCATTGTTCATCTTTGAAGCAGCCAAAACGCATGCATGCCCAATCACATTTCCAACAGCTAAACTGCATTCCTCTACACTACCCGCCGCCATGATTTTAACTCCATGCCGACGCATGAGGGAATCTAAAACTCCACCTGTATGAGCCGCCATGGTGTATAAAGACACCGCCGTCAAACGCCCTCAAACCAAATCACCAGTAACAACACATACAGTTTTAACAAAAAATACACACAAAAAACACATACAACATAAAAAACAGAAGTTTGAAAAAGAAGCCACAGCGGGCACAAACACCTCGCACTCACCACGTACTCCACACTCTCACCAATCGCTGTGCACATGCGCACAAAGAGAGAGAGAGAGAGAGAGAGACAGAGAGAGAGAGAGGGAGAGAGAGAGGGAGAGAGGATTAAGTTCACCTTTATTATTACAATCAAATTGCTATTACAAAAGATTTACATTTTCTTTTTATACAAAGTAAATAAAAATGAATAAATTACATATTCTTTCCTTCGTTTTTCCTTTCCTTTTTTTTTTAAAACCTCAAAACCAATTCATTATCATACAATGTACATAATACTTAATTTTTCCCCCATAATTCTATAAACTTTGGTAGTGTTTCACCAACTTGTTATATGCATTCTCCACCCTCAATCGGGAAGCTACCAAACCTAGAAACATCGGAACAACGCTTATTGACCTTCGTCCCAACAGTCTGTTTTTCCTTGTCTTCCAAATAGCTAATTTTGCAGTGCCAGATAAAAAAATAATTAAAACTGATACATTTTCCTTTTGAAATGAATACTTTGGCCTGGAAATGAACAATTGAAAAGAGAAATCTTCCCGCAGGGACAAAAAACTCATTTTTTAAAAATCAAAAAGATTACCCAATCATGAACACTGCACAAAGAGATGAAAAACTGACTCTGTCTCAGAACAAAAGGGGCACCCCACCCCAACACTAGGATTGAGGTGTACCACATGCCTGTTTGCAGCTATTGCCCCATGTACAATCCTCCACTGGAGGTCGCCGGTCCGCTTGTCAATCGGACATTTGTACAGGGCACGCCAGCAGCCTTTAGGGGAAAAAACAGATCCAAAAAACTGTGTCCATCTTGTTGAAGAAACTCCATTCAAAAATTGCATGTTAGAGACTTTAACACATGGGCGAGGCTAGCTTAGGCTTTTTTTTTTTCCAGGCAGGATTAAGCATCAAATTAGAAGAATTAAACAAATACATAGTACACAACTGATCAGCATATAATAGTGACATAATTCAAAATACAATATCAAAATAGTTTCAAAGAGTCAGCATACCTGGCAATAGAGACACACAGCAACAGAGTGGGAAGTTCTGTTTACAGATGCTTCCCTGAGTGGTTTCCCAACTCCCTTTAAATACCCAAGTGAAACAAAAGAACAATAAACATCTAGCACCCAAATAATGGGGGTACCCATCAAATATGTACAGAAATGGGGAAATTGGCTCGAAGATCTTCATGGTCTGGAGAAATTTGAGACCAAAAGATGTTTGAAACCTGTAGAGATTGGAGAAGTCACGGCAGCTCAGTTACATAATTTCTCGGATGCCAGTGAGGAAGGCGTTGTGTCTTACCTGCTTCTCCATAACAGTCAGAACATTGTACATTCTGCCTTCTTGATGGGTAAGGCTCGAGTAGCACCAGTAAAATCTACCACCATTCCCCGCATGGAACTTACAGCCGCCACTCTCGCCAGTCGGGTGGACAGGCTATGGGAAAGAGATCTAAGGATGAAGTTTCAAGATTCTGTGTTTTGGTCTGACAGCACTGCTGTGCTAAAGTATATATTAAATGAGTCCTCTAGATTTAAGTGTTTTGTTGCCAACAGAGTGTCTGAGATCTTGAGAGCATCCCAAGCGGCTCAGTGGAGATATATAAATTCTGCCAACAATCCTGCTGACTTTGCCTCAAGAGGGCTGAAGGTGGATTGTTTACTTCGTGAGCAGATGTGGACATTTGGCCCTCCCTTTCTTACTAGATCACAAGAAGAGTGGCCAGATATGCCAATTGATTTGGGAAATAGTTTGGTTCAAGACCCAGAAATCAAGCAAGAACTTGTGGTTAACACTTTACTGGTTCAAACTGAGGAGGGATATAATGCTGTATCACGGCTTATTAATCATTATTCATCATGGATATGTCTGAGGAAGGCTGTGGCCTGGATCCTTAGGCTGAAGAAAACCCTACTAGCTCTAAGTAAAAGGAGAAAACATTTGAAGGAAATTCTTGATTGTACTGAATTGAATCAACCACTGTAAGTTATCAATGGAAACATGCTTAAACTACGATCCAGTATGAGTGAAGGCTATCTTTTAGTAGACGAACTAGAGGAAGGTGAAATGGCGATTATACGCTTTTCCCAAAAGATGAGGAAGAACACGAGCCATCCCGTTTTATAGCCTCTATGTGGCTATTGGATGCCGCGAACACTCCCTATTAAACATTGTATACATTTTTAAATATTGCTGATTACTTACAAAGCACTAAATAGTTTAGCTCCCTAGTACTTGAGCTAGCTCTTAGCGTATTATAGTCCCTCACGTCTATTGCGATCTCAAAATTCTGGCCAGTTGATAACAACTAAAATATCTAAATCGACTGCAGGCGGTAGATCCTTTTCCTATTTAGCACCAAAACTTTGGAACAATCTTCCTACCATTGTCCGGGAAGCAGACACACTCAGTCAGTTCAAAGCTAGACTAAAAACACATCTCTTTGACCTAGCATACACATAACACATTATTATAGACTTCTATAATTCAATGTTAGGCTTCATAGTTTAGATCAGCCGGAACCGGGAACTCTTCCCTTAAATCCTGATGTACTTGGTACATCATAAGAAGGTACTTGGTACATCATAATACTAGTATATCTGTTTATCCCGAGGTTTACCGCAGTCTGCCGTATCCAGGCTGTATCCGGATCTGATGAAGGACCTGTGCCTGGTCACGACGACAACGCAGTCCTGAAGTGTCTCTCCCTTGTGAAGGACTCCTTCCCTTTACCTCTGTACTGATAAAACGTTGCCGGGATAATTCTGATTCACGTGGCTACGCAAAAGCGATAAAAACAATTTTCAGAGCCACCAGGCACTGTTTTATGCAAATGAGCGGCCGGATTGCATTAAAGGCTTTCTGTTAGAACGGTGTCATGTTAGCGGCTCCTAAGTTAATAACTAATGATCGTTGCGACGGACGTAATGGAACGTAATGGACATATTGGAAAGTTGTTTATCTTAATCTGATAAATATTGAGCATCAAACACGATTGTGGATGTTTAGAATCAGATATAATGACAAATTCCTAATGATCCACAACAAAAACTATAAAACGTGTTCACCATCGTTCTCAGATTATGCTTGATCGTACATCGTTCTTTATGACTTCATCAGTGTGTTCGTCCCACAGAGAAGAAGAGACAGATCGTGAGACTGGAGGTGAAATCAGGTCAAGATCTGAACGATCCGGAAGTGAAGAAAGAGATTTTAGCGAAGGTGAGTCCTTGTAATTCCACTGGGAAAAGACAGCAGAAATATCATTCAAAAGTCTGTTTGTGTTCTTCAGATGGAGCAGATCCTGAAGGAGAAGGGAGTGTCAGGAGAAGCTAAACTTTCATGGATAACCCAATCCGATGGGAATGTGTTCCAGACGAAGAAACCGGAAGAGTTGCCAGACTTGCCTTTGAAAAGAAACTGTGAACACGCTTTTATTTAATCATGTTAGTTATTTACTTGGTTTGTGCTAAACAGCAGAGGACGTCTTTCGCTATTTATCTATTTTCTTTTGTTTATTTATTAACTCTTGTGTATTTATACTTCTTTTTCTCAGGGTTGTTTTATGAGTAATCAAGTAGAAAAGCTAGTGTGGCCGTAGAAAAATGACACAGGACCAACAAATATAAGTGTGGTTCGTATTTTATTCCTGTAATTAGTTAGGAGTTTCTGTTTTTTTTTCTTGTGGGTATGTAAGGCAGAAGACCCACAACTAAACACAATACAGTGCCTGTATATCTTTGGATCACACAGCAAATTGGTCACCCCAAAATAAAGGAAATATAAAAGTAAAATGTATTGTTATTGTGTGCAATAATAATAATAATAATAAAGAACAATGCAAATAATGAAAGACCAGTAACAATAATATGGTAGTGGTAACTCTGGAAAGAAAACATAACATCTTAGAACTGTTAGACTGCAATAACTCTCACAAAATACACCTGAAATAACATAGTGTAGATATATAACTCACTTTTTCCCGTTGTGACACTGCCACATAAGAGTCATGTTTTACTGCTCTATTTCGTACAAGTATTTTATGTATAATAGAGTTTTAATTGGTCTACATGTTTCTTAGTCCATTTTATTCCTCTTAACATTTTAAGTGTGTACGTCTTTAAGAAATGGTTGGTTGGCCTGTCATGTGAGGGATTACATGACAGGAAGCAGGAACTACACTTGTATAAAGCAAGGGGGTAATCCATCGACCGGAAGTTGAAGCCGGCCGGGTGCCGCCATCTTGTAGCAGAACTTCACTTGCGTTAGCATTTCCATTGACTCCCATTCATTTTGGCGTCACTTTGACAGCGAATAACTTTACATCTGAGGCGTTTAAAGACTCCATTTGTCCATTATTTATTTCTAAAGAAACACGACATTGTATAAAGGGCTCCATTACCTTCTATGTTACATTATGGCCCCCGTAGAAACCGATTTAGTAAAAATAGGCTAACGATTGCGTCATAACCACTCGACTCTCTGTCGCGCTGTACAGAAATTACCGTACAGACAGGAGGAGAAGCTCACAGGTGATCGGGGGGACGTCCCGTCAAGGGAGAAGCTCATAGATAATGAGTCCATAAAAGCAACGGGATACTTACTCCTGCTCACTCACGCCAAAGAACTCTTTGCTCAAGTTCCCCGTCTCTGCAAGATTAACGTTTGCAATTTTCACGTACAGCTACTAGAAGAGTAACGTCTGTCAGACAGGTTGCTCACGTCATCATGCTTAGTTTGAGTCGGTTTGAGTCTGCGCGTCATGCAGGCGCGTCGTTAGACATGGGCATTCGGGGCTTCAGCCCCGGATGTTTTTTTTTTAGCCCCGGATCTCAAAAAAAATAATTTATTGATAATTTTTATTATTTTTTAATAATTTTGTATTTATATATATAAAAAAATGACCGGGTCTTTTAATCTATCCTTCGGAATCATGTATTAAAATTAGGGCCGGGACTCGATTAAAAAAATTAATCTAATTAATTAGAGGCTTTGTAATTAATTAATCGAAATTAATCGCATTTTATTTGCATAAATATTTGACCTGAGAACAGTGAGAAGTATTTTCACATGGATTTTTAGTATACTATTGAATAATGACTGAATACATAAGCTTAAGCAACAAAATAGTTTATTTTTGTTCAACCAAGTCCAGCAGACCAGTGCAATTTTTGCCATTAAGTGTAGCAATAGCATATTGAACACACTAATGGTGTGTTCATACCGAACGCGAATTTAATTATTTGCGCGAGTAGTTTACATACAAAGTCAATGCAAAGACGCGAATAGACGCATCATTCGCGCCGGGCGTTGCGAATGACGCGAATTGGGCAACGCGTTTGCCGCGAATGTCTTCCCGGCAAGTTGAAAAATTTGGACTCGAGCGAATGTTTAAGCGTCTAACTAGACGCGATAGACGCGTATTTGACGCTCTATTCGCGTTCGGTGTGAACACACCATAATAGCAATAGCGAATTCCTTGTTGCATAGCTTGCACACAACCATGCTCTTATCGACGCTTCCATCCATTCGCTTTTTATAACAAAATGTCCCATCCACCGGCCAACCAAAGCGATCTCGTCAGCTTCTTCGTCATGAGCGCTAGTTGGTGCGCCAGTATAATCGGTCCGCCGAAACTCAACCAGTGAGAAACGTTCCGCGGTGCAAAACTAAGTTTGATTAAAATAATTTGTGTAATTAATTAACGCGTTAAAGTCTGTAATTAATTAATCTTAATTAACGTGTTAAAGTCCCGGCCCTAATTAAAATGTGTTCAAGCAGATCAAAGTTACTATGGTTACTATAGTTATAGCACGCTTGCATTTAGAGTGCGCACCAGAAGAGAGAGAGAGCCTAAAAGAGCCATCAGTTAACTTACAGCTTTATGGCTTGACTGTCATTGTTGTTTGTGGCTTCTGGTGGTAGCTATTATGGACATTAGAGGGGGAAGGTATACTATATACTATATGAAGACTATTATAATGTGAAATAGAAATAAAAATTTAAGTCGTTAAATTCAAGATCACGTAAACGTTTCCCTCCGCTACGGCTGTCAGTCATTCTCCATTCAGCATCAAACAGCGCGTTGCGTTTGGTTACGACAGTCAACGATGAAACTCTCTCCAAGATGATTTAATGTTAGGCTACTATTATTATGCTTTATCGGTAGATAAAGCTCTATGGTTTCTCATAAAATGACTGATCTTGCTGGACTGTATTGTTGTAGGCTACCTTAATATTCGTTTCTACCGTGTGTCTGTTAGATCACAACACTGGAGAGCACTATAATTGTTCTTCACGCGCACATTAACTGAAATTTAAAACTGTTAAAAGAAAAGGCTCAAACTATTGCATAGATAGATACTGTTACTGTATAATGGGCGATTCCACAGTTTAGGTCTAACTGCAAGGACAACAGCCTGCTAAATCAATCTTCATGGAGAAAGCCATTCTCCTCAGGTTAACATCCTGAGAAAACCTGGGGTACAGCTGTGTGAAAGGCAGGATAAATCTGGCAATGATAAACTAGTAAACTTTGATCAAAGTTGAGTTGATGTCAAATTTAACATATGTAACATGGACGGAAAAACTGTAAGTTCAAGCAAAAAGTGTACTTAATCTAATTCAGTTTAATAAAATTCTGGTTGAATCCCAGTTCATGTTTTGCTTTGTTCCTAATTTGGTATAGTTATGAGTCATGCGTTGTGTATGGTTCACAAAACTGTTAATAGGACATCCATTGCGGCAGGGTGGCCATCTAATATTATCTGTTCTATAAACTTAAAGGTGCATTTTGAGTCTGGTATGTTCATTAACTGAAAGCCAGCAAAATGACTAACAAATACCACAGGTATATTTTTCTAATTTATTTGCCAAATGTAAAAGACAAAGGAACTCCTGCAAGTTATAACGTAAACGTGGACGGAAAAAATTAAACAATCCTGCAAGATTGCCTCTGTAACACAAAATAATACCATTTCATGAAAACTGGCAAAGAACAGAACAAGTTCATAACACATTAAAATAACCTGTTATCAAACTATCAAATTTAAAGATCGTACAGATTGTGTTAACGCACTATTAACGTGTTAACTTCGTCAGCCTAAGCTATATTCCTACGAACATTGGAGAGAAAAAAAAAAATTATCAAGAAAAACAAAAACAGAAAAATGTCATTGACGATGTTGAATTTCATGAACAGCTTATTGAGTCAAAAATACGCCGAAAACAACGTTGGAAGTTGGACAGACTGAAATTTCTGTCTAATTTACGAACAAGATGTGCAGAATCTGTCAAAATGTATAAAACCACCATTCATGCATGCTCTTTCACGGAGAACGACGCTTTCGGTCCGAAACCACTCGCAATCATCCGACTTGCACACTCTTTTATCCTTTCTCACCACAATGATCCTATTTAATGTTTACTTAAAAGTTTACCACGTTCGTAACATTTTAACGTTCGTAAACTTTTGGACAGAATCCACAAACTTACCCACATTCGTCGAAATCCGTGAAATCCTTTTAACTCTTCCTCCCACGCAGAGCGACCGTGACCTAGACAATCTTATGCTGCGTTCCAGGCAGGTTTTTGAGCAGGTAAATCACGACTTCAAACCACGACTCACGACTTTGTAGCGTTCCATCCAGTCACGCCAAACTACCTGTGCGCAATATATACTTATTGTTTCAGAGACACTTAAAATTGTAATACATAATCGTGTGTGTATTTTTATCATTATAATATAATTATTAATTTGACTGAAACGTTATATTGGCCTAAAGTGCATTCTCACCGTGTTTGTGTGTGTGTGTGGGGGGCTGCCATTGTTGTTTTGTATGGTTCCGCGGGCTATGTGACGTCAGAACTCGTAACTGGGAGTACATCGATCTAGTACGAGTTCACGGGTGGGAAGTCACGGGTTTGACTGCCGTTCCAGTGCACTTTCACGGGTATAAGGTTGGGAAAACACGGGTTACAGGTTGCCTGGAACGCGGCATTATTTCTGACAGGAGAACCGTTGAAACATTAGGAGATGGAAATTCAGCGTCAGAATAAAATGTTCGAGCGTTATGATTTTTTGACAGAAAATCTCGGCCCCTGTTTCGTCCCGATTTATTAACAGTTTATCATGTAGCAGCGCATATGAGAATTTAACCCACACAAGATGTTTTTATCATTATGCTACTGATAGAATTACATGGAAAATGTATATCTCCGCTTCCTTTAGAATCATATTTTAACGTGCGTAACTGCTTGGACAGAAAGTGTAACGAACGTTAGTAAATGTTTCCATTGCATCGTGGTGGATTAAGGGAATTATACTGTAACGTTCTCAGGCAAGGACGAGACGGTTTTGATAGCAAAGGGTGTTTATTAGAGGCTGTTGTCGGCCACAGCCCACGCCATACACACCCGATTTATTATGGCGTTATTATTGTGCCTCAATCCTGAGCGAGTAATTGTACGTTTTGAGCACAGAGAACTATATTTTGCAAGCACATTGCATTATATTTTGAACAGAAATTAACAATCGCAAAAAAAAAATTCGTTTGAGCAAAGAAAAAACAATTCCGTGCTCAATAAATGTATTTGCTATTATCCAGATTAACGTGCAATAATAACCCCTCTCACGCAGTTTACTCAGGTGCTCTCTCACAAACTTATTCTCTGCGCTCCTGTCAAGTCCCTCTCTCTCTCTCTCAACCTCTTAATTCTGTGCGCGCTCAACTCTTGACACACGCGCGCTCAACTCTTGACACACGCGCGCTCAACTCTTGATACACACGCGCGCTCAACTCTTGACACACGCGCGCTCAACTCTTGACACACGCGCGCTCAACTCTTGACACACGCGCGCTCAACTCTTGACACACACGCGCTCAACTTGCAACAGCGTTACAAGTGTGCCACAAAATCAACCAATCGGAAAATTAAAGGTCAATTGTGATTGGCTGTTGGTCTCCAATCACCACGCAGCACAAAGAAGAAGAAAAAGGAATTTTATGGATAGATGTCTTCTCTAGTATGGAATGCCAAAGCTGACTTAATTAAAAATAAATAAATACATAAATATAGGAAGAAATGCAAAAAAGCAAAAATACATAAATAAAAATACAAATAAATGTAAAAAAAATACAAATAAATGAGTATTTATACTTTTATTTCCTTATTTATGTATAATAGTATTTTTTCACCCATTTTTTATTTTTTATTTATACATTTATTTATTTCCACATTTATTTATTTATACATTTATATATTGTATTGTATTATATAACTTGATTTCCAGGGGCATTCAGCATCATATACTGCATGTCAAGTTCTTAATATTAATCGATAAACTACTCAGTTATTATAATAATAAGGCACTATGGCTGTTATCAGTAAAATAAAATTAACAAAAGTCATTAAGTCATTAAAAGTCAAAATCTTAATACAGAGGAGAATGTTTTTACACTGCAATTACAATTGCATAAAAGTCGTTATGAGATTAATGTTAAAAATAAAACATTTGAATATAGAATGATATAGAATGATAATGAATATAGATATGAAATGATGAAATCAATTAAATTGTACGTTTAAATATGAAACTAAAACAGCCAGTAGGTGGCGGTAAGTCACTGTCTTAAACGAGTGAGTCATATCATTAATTCAGACCGATTCATTCAAATACTGATTCATTCAGTTCGGGAAAAAATTATAATAAAATTATCTCATACATGGGCTTTTTTACAGCATTTTTAAATGCAGACATTTTTTATAAATGTTGGTGCCACGTCGCCCCGCCATAATTTTGATACCTGAGCTGTACAGTTGAACATAACACGTGGTGTTTTTTCCCCGAAGTTCAGTATTTGAATGAATCGGTCTGAATTAATTATATGACTCACTCGTTTAAGACAGTGACTTAACGCCACCTACTGGCTGTTTTAGTTTCATATTTAAACGTACAATTGAATTGATTCCATCATTTCATATCTAGATTCATTATCATTCTATATCATTCTATATTCAAATGTTTTATTTTTAACATTAACCTCATAACGACTTTTATGCAATTGTAATTGCAGTGTAAAAACATTCTCCTCTGTATTAAGATTTTGACTTTTATTACTGATAACAGCCATAATGCCTTATTATTATAATAACTGTAGGAGCCATACACTGGGTTTGTTTGGGCTTTTATTATGTTTTCTCTTTTCTTTGCACTACTTGTGTACATGCACGCGCTTCATGACGTCATCGGTTACTGTGGGCGTGACCGGGGGTGTGGTGTCTGTATTAATGTGTGTGTGTGTGTGCTCACCTGTGGGCAAGCTTGGGTTTGGATTATGGCTGCAGGGTGAGCATGGGGAGAAACTTTCTGTTGACCGTTACCACTGTTGTTCCCATCGATACTAACATCTATCACTGATGTCTCTGAGGTACCGTTGCACTGCTTACAACATGCATCACTCAAAGTAAGTGATTGGTTTTCTATGTATGTGAAATCGCGTAATAAAGAGACTTAATACGTACAATGGTTCAGCGTGACGCGTCTTCAGTGTAAATCCTCATGTTTCAGCCTGCTGCGGCGTTCGAGTTGTTTTGGTTGGTTTTGTTTTTGTTTTAGTAATATACGCCGCAATATTTGTCAACAGAAAGTTGTTTGTTGCGCGGATTTAAACGTATTGTCGGGACAACACTGGATGTTTGCGATCGTTTCCAATGTTGAATGCGATCGACGAGCCAGCGCATTAGGACTCGCGTAAGCCCATTCATTCACAAATTGGCTGTTACTATGCTTAGTTTGTCATCACAGTTGTCTTTTATTACAAGGTCTAAACATTGAACATTGTGGATTGTCTTTTAGGAATCAATTGCATTCCCTGTTAGGCTCAGCGGTACTTTCGCATAAGGTGATTGGACTGTTTGTTTGTTTTGGGACTTTTTTGCAGTGTTTTTGTTCGTGTGTCAAGCGGGTGAAGCATTGCGCTTGGGAGTGCCGCCGTAGTTCTGGTTCTAAGACGATCAGTCTGGTTCAAGACTATCGGTATTTAGGTACATAAATACCCACCGCTAGTATGCACAGAAGACTAGGGTTGAGTTAGTTTAGCTTCAGTGAATAAGTTAGAGGGAATCAATGACAACGCATTGTACCTTGTTCATATGGAAACGTAAGTTATAAAAAGGGTGCTGTTTTTAGCATTTTATTAGCAGATATTTCTGGTGATTATTGGATTATTTTGTAAACGAAAATGGAGTCGACTGGTACCAGGTCAACTGAGAAAAGACAAGTAAAACTTACACCCAAGGCTTTTGAATATAAATTGGAACGGCTCCAAGAAGAACGCCAAGCAAAGGTAAGAAAAATTAAAGATGCAATAAGAGAAATTAAAGACCTAATGCAAAGTGTTGGAAATGCTGAAAAAATACGATCTTGTCTTGAAAGTTTGTCGAGTTTGTTCACAGAAGCAAGTCATATTCATGGTGTTGTGGTTCCTATGCTCCCACCTGAGGAACAAGAAAAACAAAATGCTTGGTTTTACAGTGTTGAAGACCATAAAACTGCTTTTGTGGAGGAGACAAATAAATGGCTGCTGGAGGCGCCAGAGGCACCAGCAGAGGGCGTTGTTGCACCATGTTTAGGATCTGCTGTTTTCGACGATGAGGCATGTATAGGTAAACCTGTGGAAAATGTAGATGACGACGTTAGGCCAAGTGATAGTGTGTCTAATGTGTCATTGAGGTCAAAGAGATTCAGTACAGTAGTGAGTAAACCCATGTCTACTACATCATCAGCCAGAATAAGAGCTGAGGCTGAGACGGCTGCTCTTATGGCTCGTCAAAAGCTGCTGAGCAAGAAGCATGCCCTGGAGGAACAGCAGGAAGTGTTGAGGAGAAAGAAGGAGGTGCTGGAGATGGATATGGAGCTGGCAGCGTCTATGGCTAAAATGAGTGTGTTCAAGGTTTCAGAAGGATCTCGTGCATCTCATGTTTCTGTGGAATTAGATGGGATGAACTCTTATGTGGAAAGAGGGAAAAGCACACAGTTGAGCCATGAAGCTGCAATTTTTGTGCCTGAGTTTAATACTCAACCATTGGTGTCAGAGTTGGTAGATGAAGTTTCGCGTCCAAGTTATGCTTCTGTGAGGTCCAAAACATATAACACAAGCCAGTTGCCTACTGCTGCGACCTCGGCCGGTCGGTTAACTTTGCCTACTCTGCCTGCTGCTGTGACTAGAGTTGAGCAGCACACTTTGCCAGAAGGTGTTTCTAATCCACCCATTACTCACCTTCAGTATGGAGCTGCACCTGTAACCGTGAGTGATTCCGATCAGCGTTTTCTCACAGTTTTAGAAAGGCAAAATCAAATCACGTCTTTATTGGTTGGACAACAGTCACTTTTTCTCTTGCCTAAGCGAGATCTACAAGTTTTTGATGGAGATCCACTGCAGTATCAAACTTTCATAAGAGGATTTGAACACAACATTGAAGCGAGAACACAAAGTCAGACGGATTGTTTGTATTACCTCGAACAGTATACGAGAGGTCAGCCCAGGGATTTGATCCGGAGTTGTCAACATCTGCCTCCGTCCCATGGTTATAGTAAGGCAAAATCACTACTTCAGGAGCATTTTGGGGATCCATTTAAGGTAGCTTCTGCCTATATGGACAAGGTGCTTTCCTGGCCGATGCTTAAGGCCGAAGATGTCAAGGCTTTACGGGCCTACAGTTTATTGTTGCGGGAATGCTGCAACTCTATGGGAGTTTCTGCAAGTGACCTGAACGTACCTACGAATATGCAAATCATTGTGAAAAAACTGCCTTATAAGCTGAGGGATTATTGGAGAAGTGTGGCCTGCGATATTTATGAGAAGTTTCATCGTAGAGCTACGTTCTCAGATATTGTAGAGTTTGTTGAGAGGCAAGTCAAGATGGCGAGTGACCCTCTTTTTGGAAATATACAAGAGACATTTGCGAGTGGAAGAAATGAAGTAAAAATGGTTCGGTCTCAACCTAGTTCAAAGGTTAGAGGCAGTAGTTTTGCTACTACTGTAGCACCTGCTGAGAATAATATGGAGCCTGGGTTTAAAAGGGAGAAGAACTCGCTAGCGAAGTTTTGTTTGTTTTGTGGGGCTGGGCATTCGTTAGATGCTTGTTTCAGTTTGGATAAAAGAACACAAGATGAGAAAATTTCCTTTTTGAAGGAGAACCGTATGTGTTTTGGATGTCTGTGCGTCGGACACATGAGTAAAGACTGCCGAAAACGTATGACATGTAAAGTATGCAATAATAGGCATCCCACGTTGTTGCATATCCACCCCACAGCAAAACCAACGAGTCCGACTCAGGCCAATGGTGGCTTGAATATGGCCAGAGACGGTGCTGTGGTGTCTGTTCAGTCTAGTGGCTTGACTGGGGCCGGTAAGCAGGATTGTACGCTCTCTATCTTACCTGTTCAAGTGAAATCTAAGAGGGGGCAAGAGACCGTGGTCACGTATGCGTTTTTGGACCCAGGGAGTACCGCCTCGTTTTGTACAGAGCGACTCATGACTCGACTCAATCTTACAGGGAAGAAGTTGGGAATTCTCCTTAGGACTATGGGACAAGAGAAAGTGGTTGACAGTTACAAGTTGTCAGACTTGGAGGTCGCCGGGCTGGACTCGAACAACTTCTGTGGCCTGTCTGAGATTTTTACTCAACAGAACATGCCGGTTCATCGAGGTAACATTCCAAGCTCAAAGGACCTTCAAAGATGGCCGCACCTAAGACACATAAAGATACCAGAGATCAATTCTGATGTGGATCTTTTGATTGGCACTAACGTTCCTCAAGCTCTGGAACCGTGGGAGGTGGTTCGTGCAGAGAATGGGGGCCCTTATGCGATTAAAACCATCCTGGGTTGGACGGTGAATGGCCCGCTTCATGGAGATTGTAATATCAATGAACAATGTTTGCAGCCTGACATTACAGTTAATCGGATCTCAGTGGCGAGGCTTGATGAGCTTTGGGAGAAGCAGCTGAAGGTGGATTTCCCTGAAACTCTGCAGGATGAACAACCTGGTCTGTCAGTGGAGGATAAGCGCTTCAATGAGTTGGTCTCAGAGTCTACTAAGCTCATTGATGGTCATTATAATATTGGTTTGCCGGTGAAGCAAAGACACTTAAAAATGCCAAACAATAAGACAGTGGCAGAACAGCGTGCATTGAGTCTTAAAAGACGTTTGAATAAGGATCCATCTTTTAGCAACGATTACATCGCATTCATGTCCAAGATGTTGGTTAACGGCTATGCAGAGAGAGTTCCAACCGAGCAGTCGACCCGTTGTGATGGAAGGGTATGGTATATACCTCATCATGGGGTGTATCATCCTAAGAAAAAAAAACTGCGGGTAGTCTTTGATTGTGGAGTGACGTTTCAGGGGACATCGTTGACCTCACAGCTTCTTCAGGGACCTGATCTCACAAACTTGTTAGTGGGAGTGCTTACACGATTCCGTAAAGAACCTGTAGTGCTCATAGGAGATATTGAGGCCATGTATCATCAGGTCCGAGTGCCGGCTGAAGACTCTGATCTGTTAAGGTTCTTGTGGTGGCCTGATGGAGATTGCAGTCGGGAGCTGGTGGAGTATAGAATGACGGTACACCTGTTTGGTGCTACTTCCTCTCCTAGTTGTGCCTGTTTCGCCCTGAGGAAGTGTGCCGAAGACAATCAAAGGTTCTTTAGTTCTAATGCAGTTAACACGGTCTTGCATCATTTCTACGTTGATGATTGTTTGGTGTCCATTGGCTCTGAAGAGGAAGCAGTCTTTCTACGTCGAGAGCTTAGTGCCTTGTGTGCGGAAGGTGGGTTTAAGCTCACAAAATGGGTTAGCAACCGACGCACTGTTCTCGCTACTATTCCTCAGGATGAGCGCGCTAAGGAGGTGAAAGATTTGGATTTGAATAGTGATGCTCTGCCCATAGAGTATGTCTTGGGTGTACAGTGGTGTGTTCAATCTGACTCATTCAAGTTTAAAATCACACTCAAAACTCATCCACTCACAAGAAGAGGAATCTTGTCTGTGACGAGTTCGATCTATGACCCTCTTGGTTTCTTGGCACCTGTTGTTTTGTCCGCCAAGAAAATCCTCCAAGACCTCTGTAGGAGAAGTTTGGGATGGGACGAACCTTTGCCCTCTTCAGTGACTAAAGAATGGACGGCTTGGCTGGAAGAGCTTCACGAGCTTGAAAGTTGGGAAGTTAGTAGATGTTTAAAACCTTTGGACTTTGGTTTTCTTGTCTCTGCTCAACTTCATCACTTTGCAGACGCAAGTGAGGAAGGGTTTGGGACTGTGACTTACCTGTTGCTCCATGATGATAGAGGTCGAACCCACAGTGTATTTATAATGGGAAAGGCACGAGTAGCTCCTTTAAAACTTGTCACCATTCCCCGGATGGAGCTCACTGCCGCGGTGATGGCTAGCAGAATGGACAAGTTGTGGAGGAAGGAGCTGCAAATGGACCTTCAAGAGTCGGTTTTTTGGACGGACAGCACTTCTGTTCTGAAATATATAAACAACGTGACGTCCAGATTTAAAATCTTCATATCAAACAGAGTGTCTGAAATATTGAAAATATCCAATGCATCCCAATGGAGGTATGTGAATACGTTAACCAACCCTGCAGATCTAGCCTCCAGAGGTGTTAAAGTTCAGTCATTGCTAAAGACTGGTGCATGGCTCTGTGGTCCTGATTTCCTTCATGAGCCTGAGAGTAGTTGGCCCCAAAATCCTGAGACCTTGGAAAACACTCTGATTGGAGACCCGGAGGTCAAGGCTGTGATGGTGAATGCGGCTCAGGTTGAGCAGGTCAGTCCAGTGGAGAAGCTCATTGATTACTTTTCCTCCTGGCTCCGTCTTAAAAGGGCTGTTGGTTGGCTTCTCAAGGTTAAGACCTTACTTTTGTCTCTGGTACGACATCGAAAGCTGCTGAGAGGAAACCTTTCTGAATTGGACCAAAGTTCTGAGCAGTTGGAAAAAGAGCTACAGGTCCAGATGGAAGGATTTAAGGCTCAAGTGCCAAAGGGTGTTCTGTCTATGGAGGATATGGTTGTAGCGGAGTCAAGTATTATCTGTTTTTGTCAAAAAACAATGTTTCCGGAGGAACTGGCCAATTTGAAGAAAGGAGAGTGCGTAAGGAGGACGAGCCACCTCTACAAGCTCAACCCGATCCTGGATGGTGATCTCATTAGGGTTGGAGGACGGCTTAGTAGAGCAGCTATGCCAGCTGAAGCAAAACATCCAGTTATACTGGCTAAAGATAAACACATCTCCAATCTTATTCTCCGTCATGTACACCAAGTAACAGGCCATGGTGGACGAAACCACATGCTTTCTCATCTGCGTCAGAAATATTGGATTCCTGGTGCTTGTGCCGCCATCAGAAAGGTTTTGGCTAAGTGTGTCATCTGTCGTAGATTGTCTGCTTCACCTGGACATCAGAAAATGGCTGACCTTCCTTACAACAGAATAACTCCTGATGAGCCTCCCTTCAGTCGAGTTGGTTTGGACTGTTTTGGACCATTTGAAGTTAAACGTGGAAGAGCTGTGGTCAAGAGGTATGGACTCATTTTCACGTGCTTAGCGATGCGAGCCATACATCTTGAAGTTCTGTCTTCTTTGGACACAGACTCCTTCATTAATGGTTTCAGAAGGTTTTTGGCGAGACGTGGTCAAGTCTTGGAAATCCATTCGGATAATGGCACTAACTTTGTGGGCGCTGAGCGTGAATTGAGGAATGCCATTGAGAATCTGAATCATAACCTCATCAATGACGTGCTGTTACAAAAGAATGTGAAATGGGTTTTTAATCCCCCAACAGCATCCCACCATGGAGGTGCTTGGGAAAGGCTAATTCGGTCAGTCCGTAAGGTGCTAAACTCTATTTTGAAGACTCAGACACTGGATGAAGAAGGCTTGGTGACAGTGTTCTGTGAGGCTGAAGCTATTGTTAATAGCCGCCCTTTAACCAAGGCATCAACAGATCCTCAAGACTTGGAGGCCTTGACTCCTAACCATCTACTTCTGCTTAAGTCGCAATCGCTGTTGCCACCAGGATTGTTCGAGAAGGAGGATGTTTATGCTCGCCGTCGCTGGAAGCAAGTGCAGTATATGTCGGATTTGTTCTGGAAGCGCTGGGTGAAGGAATACCTTCCTGGACTTCAGGAGCGCCAAAAGTGGAATACTGCCAAAAGAAACTTTGCCCCAGGGGATCTCGTGGTGCTGGTGGACGATATGGCACCTCGCAATGCTTGGATTACAGGAAGAATTGTGGATACTGTTCCGGACAAAAATGGACTGGTGCAAAGTGTACGGATTAAAACTAAGACAACGTATCTGACAAGGCCAATAACCAAAGTCTGCCTTCTGCAGGAAGCAGAGGAGCAGTGAAGATATTTGGATATGGCGGACATGAACTTTGACATTAACAGGACCTTTAAAGGACTAACATTTCACTTTGCATTTCTAACTGGTGTTTGTCTCCCACAAGAGGGTTGTAGTGGTGGTCAATTATTACTATAAAATAATTGGGGGCCGGAATGTAGGAGCCATACACTGGGTTTGTTTGGGCTTTTATTATGTTTTCTCTTTTCTTTGCACTACTTGTGTACATGCACGCGCTTCATGACGTCATCGGTTACTGTGGGCGTGACCGGGGGTGTGGTGTCTGTATTAATGTGTGTGTGTGTGTGCTCACCTGTGGGCAAGCTTGGGTTTGGATTATGGCTGCAGGGTGAGCATGGGGAGAAACTTTCTGTTGACCGTTACCACTGTTGTTCCCATCGATACTAACATCTATCACTGATGTCTCTGAGGTACCGTTGCACTGCTTACAACATGCATCACTCAAAGTAAGTGATTGGTTTTCTATGTATGTGAAATCGCGTAATAAAGAGACTTAATACGTACAATGGTTCAGCGTGACGCGTCTTCAGTGTAAATCCTCATGTTTCAGCCTGCTGCGGCGTTCGAGTTGTTTTGGTTGGTTTTGTTTTTGTTTTAGTAATATACGCCGCAATAATAACTGAGTAGTTTATCGATTAATATTAAGAACTTGACATGCAGTATATGATGCTGAACGCCCCTGGAAATCAATTTAAATAATACAATACAATATATAAATGTATAAAAAAATAATTGTGGAAATAAATAAAAGTGGAAATAAATAAATGTATAAATAAAAAATAAAAAATGTGTGAAAAAATACAATTATACATAAATAAGGAAATAAAAGTATAAATACTCATTTATTTGTATTTTTTTTTTACATTTCTTTGTATATTTATTTATGTGTTTTTGCTTTTTTGCATTTCTTCGTATATTTATTTATTTATGTATTTACTTATTTTTAATTAAGTCAGCTTTGGCATTCCATACTAGAGAAGACATCTATCCATAAAATTCCTTTTTCTTCTTCTTTGTGCTGCGTGGTGATTGGAGACCAACAGCCAATCACAATTGACCTTTAATTTTCCGATTGGTTGATTTTGTGGCACACTTGTAACGCTGTTGCAAGTTGAGCGCGTGTGTGTGTCAAGAGTTGAGCGCGCGTGTGTCAAGAGTTGAGCGCGTGTGTGTCAAGAGTTGAGCGCGCGTGTGTCAAGAGTTGAGCGCGCGTGTGTCAAGAGTTGAGCGCGCGTGTGTCAAGAGTTGAGCGCGCACAGAATTAAGAGGTTGAGAGAGAGAGAGAGGGACTTGACAGGAGCGCAGAGCAAAATATAGTTCTCTGTGCTCAAAACGTACAATTACTCGCTCAGGATTGAGGCACATTAATAACGCCATAATTTATAAGAGAACCGCACTTGAACCAGCGAGGCGCTCTTCTACCCCCCTCCTCCCCAGATTTCCCCATCACTCTCACAAGGGGTGGAGCCTCTTTCCATATTCAACTTGACAACGAATCAATCGAATCACATAAAACGAATAAAGTAAAACATTAACATTAAATGCATCCTTATTTGTAACAGAACAGCATTTTGAACACGTTACACTACCCCCCTCTAACTGAAGTCCTCGACCCCGAGGAAAAAGTCTCTAAATCTGACTGGGGTTCTCCTCTCCCTCCTAGGACGCCCCCTGAGGAGCATGTGATTTTTGACTCCAGGTGCCGCTTCCTCTGAGCCCTGCGAATGATCACCCTGAGGGATGTCGGGCATCAGTGTCACCTGCTGACCACTACTGGCCATATCAGCTGGTCCAATTAACCCCTCTGACCCCCTTTGAGTCTCACTGTTTTGTGAAGGAAGTACTGTGACACCCTCTGGCGTCGCGGTGCCCCGGTAAGGGGCCAGCCTATCACGATGCAGTACCACTTTGCGCCCCCGAGGAGGCAACTGCACTCGATACACCACCTCCCCCAGCTTGTCCAATATCGGGCATGGTCCCACCCAGTGGCTATCCAGCTTAGGGCACCTTCCTCTCTTCCTAACTGGGCTGTAAACCCAAACTAGCTCTCCGACCCCAAAGTTGCAGCCCCGAGCATGCAGGTCATACGCTCTTTTTTGCCGCACCCCTGCGGTCACCAGCTGCCTCCTGGCATATGCATGGGCAGAGTCCAAGCGGTCCTGGAGCTGTCTAGCATATTCAGGTCCAGCTGGAACAGGAGGGGCATCAGGGGGCCGCCCAAAGGCCAACTCTGCAGGGGTTCTAATCTCCCTACCCAACATGAGCAGGGCTGGTGTGCATGAAGTAGAGTCCTGAATAGCAGAGCGACATGCCATTAAGACCAGTGGCAGATGGGTGTCCCAATCGTGCTGATGAGTTGATGTTAAAATGGACAACTGTTCAGCTAGTGTCCTGTTGAATCGCTCCACGAGCCCGTCGCTTTGGGGGTGGAGTGGGGTGGTGCGGGTCTTGTTAATTCCCAAACGATCACACATGGAAGAGAATACCTTGGACTCAAAGTTTCTGCCTTGATCACTATGGATACACTGGGGGACCCCAAACCTACTAAACATGCCCTCCACCAAGACATTGGCAACAGTCTCAGCCTCCTGGTTAGGCAGTGCGAAGGCCTCAGGCCATTTCGTAAAGTAATCCATAGCAGTCAAGACAAAGCGATTTCCCTGTGTGGTGCAAGGAAATGGCCCCATGACATCCACCCCCACCCGCTGCATCGGCTCCCCCACCAGAAACTGCTGCAGTTGGGCCCTAGACTTCCCCTGCGGCCCTTTGCGTGCTGTACAAAGATCGCAACGCCTGCAGAAGTCCTCTACATCACGCCTCAGGCGTCCCCAGTAGAAGGCCTGACGCAGACGCCGAAGTGTTTTCGTCACCCCAAAATGGCCAGACCCGGCAAAGCCATGCATAGCCTTCAACACTGCCTCTTGCATGTCCCCAGGCACCACGACTTGCCATTTTTTTTCTCCTGTCGCTGGCACCACCCATGCTCGCTGGAGGACCCCCTCTGTCAACCGTAGACACTTGAACTTGGCCCACAATCCCTTGGTGAATGAGGAGAGGGCTGCTACCTCCTCCCATGGTGGTCGTTGCTGTGCCTCTACCCAGAGGATAGGTCTGGGTCCCCCCTCTGATTCTCTGCCCATTGAGTGACATCCACCTCCTGTAGCTCCCGACAGACCGGCTCAGGCCCATTGCTACCATCCACTTTCTGGCTAAGCTCCCACTCTCTGGCTTCTCTGCGCTCACAATACCTGCATTCCTGCATACTACATGGACGTCTCGACAGGGCGTCTGCATTACCATGCCGTTCCCCTGCACGATGCGTAATGGTGAACTCATAACTCTGCAATTCCTCGACCCAACGAGCCACCTGGCCCTCTGGTTCCTTGAAAGTCATCAACCACTGCAAGGAGGCATGGTCAGAGCGTATGGTGAAGTGCCGACCGCACAAGTAGTACTTAAAGTGCCTGATGGCAGAGATTGTGGCCAACAGCTCTCGTCGTGTGACACAATACCTCTTTTCAGCTTTGTTTAGCACCTTGCTGAAATATGCTACCACTTTCTCTCCCTCTTGCCACACTTGGGACAAAACAGCTCCTATTCCATCCCCACTTGCATCTGTATCAAGAACGAAGGGCAGTTGGGGATCGGGAGGTGCCAGAATGGGCGCGCACACCAGGGCTTGCTTCAGAGTATCAAAAGCCTTTTGACAGCACTCTGACCAGACAAAGCACTGATCCTTCTTCAGGAGCTTGTATAAGGGGGCAGCAATACAAGAAAAACCCCGTACAAACTTCGTGTAATAGGATGCCAGACCCAAGAAGCTTTTGTCCTTCCCACCACCACCACCCCATGTTCCTTAGTCCCGTTGTTCATGCTGGGCCTGTCTGCGTGTTCCAATGACGAGCGGGACATGGGCTTGGGGGTCTGCAGCGTCCCGCCTACTGCGCCCCCCTCCTGTTTCCCGAATTCCTAGCCAGCATAGGGCATTCCTTAACCAGATGTTCCGGCTGACCACACCCCCAGCAAAGGCGGGCCTGTGTCTGCTGTGTCTGCCTCCTGGGCGGAGGCAACGCCAATCCACGAATCATCTCCGTAATCTCCTCCAGCCACTCAGGTTTTGGTGAAGCCATGTCACCCCCTCCTGCTGCCCTGATGGTGGGGGAAGGGTCCGTTGCTGACCCCCGCATTGCTGCCTCAACCGCCATTTCCCTCTCCAGTGCCAACTCCAAGGCTTCGGCCAAATCACGTGGGCGTGCAAGCTGTGTATGTATGCGCAGCTCCGCTGGGGAAAGAGCTCTGATGAACTGATCACGGGCCAGCTCGCTCTGCACTGATGGAGGAATATGTGCATATGCTCGCCTTGCTAGGGATTCAATATCGTTGGCCAGAACCCGCAGTGGCTCTCCCGGAATTCTTTGACGGCTGTGTAATTCAGACCGGAGAAGCTCAGACCGGAAACACTGTCCAAAGCGGCGTCTCAATGCACCGACCAATGCGCCATAATCAGCCCTCTCACTAGTATCAAGCAACAACAGACACGAAAGTGCATCATCTGTCAAGCAAAGAGCGAGTTGAAGGGCTTTCTGCTCCTCCGACCAAGCATATGCATGAGCTAATAGTTCAAATTGGGCATGAAAAGCCTCCCAATCCGATTTGCCGGCGTATTTTGGTGTTTTTATTCCAGCCGGCATATTCAATTCATGGGCGCCGCCATTATTGTTTACCTTTTGTCCCCTCACATCACGCGAGATCGACGCGCCGGCGTCTGACGTCATGGTGTTCGGCCGCGGCTGGTAATGGCGGCTCATGACGTTCGGCAGCGGCGGGTAATGGCGGCTCACTTTCTCGCCCACAGCCGCGGCTTCACACGGCTCCTGCTTTACCGAATTTGCCTTTAAATGACTGGAGACCGGCGCGGTGTTCACACCAAACATATTCGCCGACTCAGCTCCAGCATAGCCGTCATCTTCCTCCATCTTAATACGAACTGGATTATCCATTCTCACCATCGGAAGATAGCAGCTGCTTGGCCAATGCACGCTTAATCCGGACTCAAATCAGCGGTTGTACCCCCAGCTGTTTTCAAGTATTTTCACTTCTGACACCAGTTGTAACGTTCTCAGGCAAGGACGAGACGGTTTTGATAGCAAAGGGTGTTTATTAGAGGCTGTTGTCGGCCACAGCCCACGCCATACACACCCGATTTATAAGAGAACCGCACTTGAACCAGCGAGGCACTCTTCTACCCCCCTCCTCCCCAGATTTCCCCATCACTCTCACAAGGGGTGGAGCCTCTTTCCATATTCAACTTGACAATGAATCAATCGAATCACATAAAACGAATAAAGTAAAACATTAACATTAAATGCATCCTTATTTGTAACAGAACAGCATTTTGAACACGTTACAATACTTTAAGTGTTAGTTGTAGTATTTTGTAGAAGATGCACCAAAATAAATGTTATGCGCCAAAATTCAGGATTTTATTAAAGGAAATGAAAGAAATGACTTAGGAAAAATCCAGGTGCACTGAATGTCCCACCCTGACATCCGCAATTTCTGGGGACGGAAATAAAATAAAGTCTCATTACACGATAATGCCAAGGCTTAGTGGGATAAAAGTAACTTTATTATTTCTTACATCTATCTTTAACAAAATGGTGAACTAAAAATAAAAAATGACAACAACTGGGTATTATTCAATATATATTGTTCATCACACCCCTTGTGGACAGAAACTGTGGAATCACCCTAATACATTATGCATCGATATGCCTTTCCTTTGTGCTTTGAACTTTTCTGTGCGCTGTGACTCTGTGTTGCTTCAAGCGCATCATTCTGCGCTCGAGATGCGCATAAGCGCTGTGTGCCGCACATGAGTCTTTCATAATTATATCATAATACTTTTGCGCAATAAAAAAGATTATTAATAGCTTTTTTTGTTCTGTCCTATCTATCATATGTTGCTGCCTCATTAAACAGCTCTGCTATACATTTAAAAATGTCTTAATTTTATAGTAGACTATATATAATAATTGATCTTTCTGATTTTTATCTTGTTTTTCATGAATGTATTTTACAACTATACAAAGAGCAATGTGTAACGTTTTACCTGATTTAGTGCTACACTTATTGTCTCTTTGTTCCCCACTAAATAATGTTTTTTTTTCACTAAACGTTCCTATTTTATACAATTATTGTTTTTCTAGACTAAATTTTACTGAGTTATCCACTAATCTAGTTTATAATATAATTTTTGTCATAGATTATGATCATATATATATTTTTTGATTTGTTGTTTTTATTTATAATGAAGTTGTCTGTATTAAGTAGATTGTGTTTAACACACAAAAGAGTGATTATCAGTTCAACACACAGAGTTTTAGAAATTCTACTTGATTTAAAAAAAACTGCGCTGGTATTGGACCGGTATCGGTTGATACTCCGAATTTTTGGTATCGGATTGGATCGGTTCAGAAAAAAATATATCGGGACATCCCTAATATTTTCTGGTAGGCTATATCTAAGTTACCCAGGAGCTCTGTTGACATAGGCTTAGCTTGATGAATTGAGTCGTTGAACACAGCAGGAGAGAACGCAACGTTAGCCAGCTAGCTAAAGCTCTGGAAAATTATTAGCTAACGCTACGGAGGCCATAATATTTTTGACTCATGGCTGAAGTTAAGTTTCTCCAGCTCTCCAGGTTGGCAAAAAATGCATCTCAAAATGCATCAGATTGATGCTTTAAAATATGGAATATGTAAAATGTTCTTCCGGGGGAGCATGCCCCCAGACCCCCCTAGAGGGGTAATATCCTTCTCAACTTTTGAGTGGGGACTGGGCTAAGCCCCCAATGTATCAAGACCCTAGCAACGCCCCTGGCGTCAGGAACGGAAGTGCTCAAAAATCGCTAAAAATGGGCTTCAACTGTCTCAACTGAGTTCCAATGAGATGGGTCTGTCCACTTCTTATACTGTCTATGGTATAAAGTAGTGATGGGAAGTTCGGTTCTTTTCCGCGAACCGGTTCTTTCGGACAGTTCGTTTCAATGAACCGGTTCAAAAAACCAGTTCTTTTACGTCCTCACATAATGACGTCAATTCTATCGTCCCGGCGGATAAAAAATACATTCAAATAAAGACATTTGTAATCATAACTTCAGTTAAATAATAGTACTCATCGTCATAATCATCTTGGATAAGTTTCTTACATTTATGTAACGTTTTGCTAATGAACCCTGTAGGCTACAGACGATGTGCAAACGCGGATGTTTTACATGTCTTAAAGATCTAAAGTGAATCAACTGGTCTTCATCAATTTTATTTTATTTGCTATTAAATAAACTTACATTTCGCCGAATTCGGCCCCTCATTTAAGTCCTCGTTTCACCCGTGCTCATGTATCAGCACAGCATCAGTTGGCCAAAAGAAAGTTCGGTTCAGAGGCGGTGCTATCACGCATCGGTTCTCCGTATCGAACGTGTCCGAAAGAAACAGTTCTCGGTTCTGTACTGGTGATTCGAGAACTGCTGCAACAATCAGTTCTTGACTCGAGAACTAGCCTGTGTGTGCTGAGCTGAGAACTGCTGAAACCTTAGGCTACCAGCCTATAGTCGACACAACTAAGAAGTCGGATGACGACGAATGGGGTTTCGCTTAGAAAGCCTATCAACTACGAGTATTACAAAACGAGGCAATGGCAAAGAAATGCGTTAATGGGTTAGAGTGGACCCCTCCACCCTGTCCCGAGCGCTCGCGGCTGGATGATTGGTCTTTGGGTGCGGCCAACCCGTGGTGCGCATGACCCCGCTGGTGCAGTTCCTGGGAGCCTGGTTAGAGCTTACCCATCTGTCCCGCTGGGTCGCACGAACTATCAGGCGAGGCTACGCGATTCAGTAAATCTTTTTTATTTTTAAAAGAAAATATTTATAGGACATTATTGGTGAAAGTAGCCACTACTGATTATAAACCTGTTAAGTGATAATATCTAAAGTTAAAAGAAAGACTAAACATTACAGTCAACTTAAATTGTTATAATCATTTGTCATTTTCATAATATTATTTATATTTCATATATTCAATAATTTCATCATCAAACTCAACAAACCCTTCTATTTATTTTTTGTAATGAAACGGAATGTGTTCTGCTTTTTCATCTTGTATGTTGTGGTGGCAAACAATTTTCTATTACTGAATAAGAGACAAACATGTACCAATTGTCTTTAAAGATTATTTATTCCCTTGGTATAGTCATACAGAGTTCCTGCAGAGAGTGACGACGAGAGGAGGGCATCCTTCCTTCTTTATAGTCCTGACTCCCCCAAGGTTATCTCTCTAGGCCAAATGAAGAAATGTCTTAGCCATAACTAACACTTCGTTAGTTATCTTGAGTGGAGGTCCTCTGTCTCGGTCATACACATCCGCCACGCATTTACTTTTTGTCAAGTCACGTATTGTTGTGAAAAACATGCAATTTGTTCACTTATTCCTTATTGTAAGTTGCTTATAAGACTTTATAAATAGTCTTTTATTACAACTTTTATATGTAAGACTTTATAGATAGTCTTTTATTTACAGGCATGAAACTACAAAAGTAATAAAAAAACTGGTCATACAAAGAAGTCCAAAACAAGACACAGACACATGATTTGATAAAAATGTTTTATTGGGTTTATAAAGAATACACAGAGACTGGTTTTGAGAAAGATGTTTTATTGGAAGATGATAAAAGAACACACAAATCTGTATTTGATTGAATTATTTTATTAAGGAACAAATGAATGGAATGTAACCAGTGTTAATGTATTGAAAATGCATATAGAAAGAAAAAGGAAGGAAGTATTACCTTAGTGCTGTGTTGCAGACCAAAAGAAGGAGAGTGCAGAGAAAACGGGCTCGACGGAGAAGAATGAAGGAGTACAGGACTTTTTATAAGAGAACTTTGAAGGAGTTGAAGCAGTTAATCATTGATCAAGATCTGGGATTGGACAAATTGTGCATATGATATTGAATATGTAATAAAGAGGTGTGATATGAAATGTGCATTATAAAAAGTACAGTATTCCATGTATGTGTTAGATGCTGGAAGATGAGCCAGCCTCTCCATTGTTTGATGATCCAAGCCTGACACCTGCTGGTGAACTTTGTGAACTGATTTTATTTTACTTTGACTTTTCATTTTTGTATGGAAACTTTGACCAACTAAATGTAATAAAATTAATTATAACAATTATAAAAAAGCGTGCCTGCCACAAGTCTCTGCTATCTATAAAGAACTGAACCAAGGAGGGGTCTTTCTTCTAGACTGTAAGTATAAATTTGAATACTTATTATCTAGTATAAATTATTATATTATCTAGACCTATACTTTACCTTACCTGAGATTATAAACAAAATAAGGTAGAAGGTGTAGATGATCTATTGATAGAAAAAGAGGGAAAATCACGCACCAAATAACAGGATGTAAGCCCAAGTAGACGAGAACGCGCATGACGACACATTTTGTGAGTTTTCACGCCAATTCGGACCCGACTCCTCCACACACAATTGAGCCTACAGGCTGATAGAGGCAACCATGGTGGACAGTCAAGGTGTCATTCTTTCTATTACATTATGGTTGGTACAAAATGTACAAATGAAGACTCTATCTTAAAGATTTTTTTAAGTAAAAACCTACACATAGCTCCTTTAAAGTCCCCCTGTGGTGAAAATCCAGCTTTTAATGTTGTTTATGTGTCTATGTGGTGTTTTTAATATACTTTAAGACAATTCATGTGTAAGTTCATAAGTCGACAGCATTGCTGAGTATTTTCTGCTTAAAACTGCAGTGAACCAAAGACAGTCTCAAAAACACGGTTTGAAATCGCTGGTGTTTCTGACGTCACAAACGACCTTGTAACGAATCAGATCAACGTGTGATCGTCAACCAGTGGATCTCTGAGCTGAGTGAGTGAGTGGAGGCGGGGCTCTAAATGAGGCAAGGAAAAACGCTTCAATATGTAATTTTGGTGATCAAAGATGAATTTTAAGGGATAAAATGATTGACTACAGGGGGACTTTATAAGATTTTACATACTTTCTTTTTTGTATTACCTTTTTTATTTTTCATTCTGTGGCGGAAACAAGCTTCAATAAATAACAACAACTTCAATGGAGTCAGATAATTACTTACATTGAAACACATTTTATTCCCACAACCACTTTTCATTCCCAATGTTCCCCATTTTATCTTAGAAGACCCCACTGCACCCCACGCTTTACTCCACTGCACCCCACGCTTTACTCCACTGCATCCCACGCTTTACACCACTGCACCCCACGCTTTACTCCACTGCACCCCACGCTTTACACCACTGCACCCCACGCTTTACACCACTGCACCCCACGCTTTACTCCAATGCACCCCACGCTTTACTCCACTGCACCCCACGCTTTACACCACTGCATCCCACGCTTTACACCACTGCATCCCACGCTTTACTCCACTGCACCCCACGCTTTACTCCACTGCACCCCACGCTTTACACCACTGCATCCCACGCTTTACACCACTGCACCCCACGCTTTACACCACTGCACCCCACGCTTTACTCCACTGCACCCCACGCTTTACACCACTGCATCCCACGCTTTACACCACTGCACCCCACGCTTTACACCACTGCACCCCACGCTTTACTCCACTGCACCCCACGCTTTACACCACTGCACCCCACGCTTTACACCACTGTATCCCACGCTTTACACCACTGCACCCCACGCTTTAAACCACTGCATCCCACGCTTTACACCACTGCACCCCACGCTTTACACCACTGCATCCCACGCTTTACACCACTGCACCCCACGCTTTACTCCACTGCACCCCACGCTTTACACCACTGCACCCCACGCTTTACACCACTGCATCCCACGCTTTACACCACTGCACCCCACGCTTTAAACCACTGCATCCCACGCTTTACACCACTGCACCCCACGCTTAACACCACTGCATCCCACGCTTTACACCACTGCATCCCACGCTTTACACCACTGCACCCCACGCTTTACTCCACTGCATCCCACGCTTTACTCCACTGCATCCCACGCTTTACACCACTGCATCCCACGCTTTACACCACTGCACCCCACACTTTAAACCACTGCATCCCACGCTTTAAACCACTGCATCCCACGCTTTACACCACTGCATCCCACGCTTTACACCCCTGCATCCCACGCTTTACACCCCTGCATCCCACGCTTTACTCCACTGCATCCCACGTTTTACCCCACTGCATCCCACTGCACCCCACTGCACCCCGCGCTTTACACCACTGCATCCCACACTTTACGCCACTGCATCCCACGCTGTACTCCACTGCATCCCACGCTTTACTCCACTTTATCCCACGCTTTATTCCACTGCATCCCACGCTTTACTCCACTGCATCCCACGCTTTACCCCACTGCACCCCACGCTTTACACCACTGCACCCCGCGCTTTACACCACTGCATCCCACGCTTTACACCACTGCAGCCCACGCTTTACACCACTGCACCCCGCGCTTTACACCACTGCACCCCGCGCTTTACACCACTGCATCCCACGCTTAACACCACTGCATCCCACGATTTACACCACTGCACCCCACGCTTTACTCCACTGCATCCCACGCTTTACACCACTGCATCCCACGCTTTACTCCACTGCATCCCACGCTTTACACAACTACATCCCACGCTTTACACCACTGCATCCCACGCTTTACTCCACTGCATCCCACGCTTTACACCACTGCATCCCACGATTTACACCACTGCACCCCACGCTTTACTCCACTGCATCCCACGCTTTACACCACTGCATCCCACGCTTTACACCACTGCACCCCACGCTTTACACCACTGCATCCCACGATTTACACCACTGCACCCCACGCTTTACTCCACTGCATCCCACGCTTTACACCACTGCATCCCACGCTTTACTCCACTGCATCCCACGCTTTACTCCACTGCATCCCACGCTTTAAACCACTGCACCCCACGCTTTACACCACTGCACCCCACGCTTTACACCACTGCATCCCACGCTTTACTCCACTGCATCCCACGCTTTACTCCACTGCACCCCACGCTTTACACCACTGCATCCCACGCTTTACTCCACTGCATCCCACGCTTTACTCCACTGCACCCCACGCTTTACACCACTGCATCCCACGCTTTACACCACTGCATCCCACGCTTTACACCACTGCATCCCACGCTTTACACCACTGCATCCCACGCTTTACACCACTGCATCCCACTCTTTACTCCACTGCATCCCACGCTTTACACCAGTGCATCCCACACTTTACTCCACTGCATCCCACGCTTTACTCCACTGCACCCCACGCTTTACACCACTGCATCCCACGCTTTACACCACTGCATCCCACGCTTTACACCACTGCATCCCACGCTTTACACCACTGCATCCCCCGCTTTACACCACTGCACGCCACGCTTTACACCACTGCATCCCACGCTTTACCCCACTGCATCCCACGCTTTACACCACTGCATCCCACGCTTTACACCACTGCATCCCACGCTTTACACCACTGCATCCCACGCTTTACACCACTGCATCCCACGCTTTACACCACTGCATCCCCCGCTTTACACCACTGCACGCCACGCTTTACACCACTGCATCCCACGCTTTACCCCACTGCATCCCACGCTTTACCCCACTGCACCCCGCGCTTTACACCACTGCATCCCACGCTTTACTCCACTGCATCCCACGCTTTACCCCACTGCACCCCACGCTTTACACCACTGCACCCCGCGCTTTACACCACTGCATCCCACGCTTTACACCACTGCACCCCACGCTTTACACCACTGCACCCCGCGCTTTACACCACTGCACCCCACGCTTTACACCACTGCACCCCGCGCTTTACACCACTGCATCCCACGCTTTACACCACTGCACCCCACGCTTTACACCACTGCACCCCGCGCTTTACACCACTGCATCCCACGCTTAACACCACTGCATCCCACGATTTACACCAGTGCACCCCACGCTTTACTCCACTGCATCCCACGCTTTACTCCACTGCATCCCACGCTTTACACCACTGCATCCCACGCTTTACTCCACTGCATCCCAAGCTTTACACCACTACATCCCACGCTTTACACCACTGCATCCCACGCTTTACTCCACTGCATCCCACGCTTAACACCACTGCATCCCACGATTTACACCACTGCACCCCACGCTTTACTCCACTGCATCCCACGCTTTACACCACTGCACCCCACGCTTTACACCACTGCATCCCACGATTTACACCACTGCACCCCACGCTTTACTCCACTGCATCCCACGCTTTACACCACTGCATCCCACGCTTTACTCCACTGCATCCCACGCTTTACTCCACTGCACCCCACGCTTTACACCACTGCATCCCACGCTTTACTCCACTGCATCCCACGCTTTACTCCACTGCACCCCACGCTTTACTCCACTGCATCCCACGCTTTACACCATTGCATCCCACGCTTTACTCCACTGCATCCCACGCTTTACTCCACTGCACCCCACGCTTTACACCACTGCATCCCACGCTTTACACCACTGCATCCCACGCTTTACTCCACTGCACCCCACGCTTTACTCCACTGCATCCCACGCTTTACACCACTGCATCCCACGCTTTACTCCACTGCATCCCAGGCTTTACTCCACTGCACCCCACGCTTTACACCACTGCATCCCACGCTTTACACCACTGCATCCCACGCTTTACACCACTGCATCCCACGCTTTACACCACTGCATCCCACGCTTTACACCACTGCATCCCACGCTTTACACCACTGCACCCCACGCTTTAAACCACTGCATCCCACGCTTTAAACCACTGCATCCCACGCTTTACACCACTGCATCCCACGCTTTACACCCCTGCATCCCCCGCTTTACACCCCTGCATCCCACGCTTTACTCCACTGCATCCCACGTTTTACCCCACTGCATCCCACTGCACCCCACTGCACCCCGCGCTTTACACCACTGCATCCCACACTTTACGCCACTGCATCCCACGCTGTACTCCACTGCATCCCACGCTTTACTCCACTTTATCCCACGCTTTATTCCACTGCATCCCACGCTTTACTCCACTGCATCCCACGCTTTACCCCACTGCACCCCACGCTTTACACCACTGCACCCCGCGCTTTACACCACTGCATCCCACGCTTTACACCACTGCAGCCCACGCTTTACACCACTGCATCCCACGCTTTACTCCACTGCATCCCACGCTTTACCCCACTGCACCCCACGCTTTACACCACTGCACCCCGCGCTTTACACCACTGCATCCCACGCTTTACACCACTGCACCCCACGCTTTACACCACTGCACCCCGCGCTTTACACCACTGCACCCCACGCTTTACACCACTGCACCCCGCGCTTTACACCACTGCATCCCACGCTTTACACCACTGCACCCCACGCTTTACACCACTGCACCCCGCGCTTTACACCACTGCATCCCACGCTTAACACCACTGCATCCCACGATTTACACCAGTGCACCCCACGCTTTACTCCACTGCACCCCACGCTTTACTCCACTGCATCCCACGCTTTACACCACTGCATCCCACGCTTTACTCCACTGCATCCCACGCTTTACACCACTGCATCCCACGCTTTACTCCACTGCATCCCACGCTTAACACCACTGCATCCCACGATTTACACCACTGCACCCCACGCTTTACTCCACTGCATCCCACGCTTTACACCACTGCATCCCACGCTTTACTCCACTGCATCCCACGCTTAACACCACTGCATCCCACGATTTACACCACTGCACCCCACGCTTTACTCCACTGCATCCCACGCTTTACACCACTGCACCCCACGCTTTACACCACTGCATCCCACGATTTACACCACTGCATCCCACGCTTTACTCCACTGCACCCCACTCTTTACTCCACTGCATCCCACGCTTTACACCACTGCATCCCACACTTTACTCCACTGCATCCCACGCTTTACTCCACTGCACCCCACGCTTTACACCACTGCATCCCACGCTTTACACCACTGCACCCCGCGCTTTACACCACTGCATCCCACGCTTAACACCACTGCATCCCACGATTTACACCACTGCATCCCACGCTTTACTCCACTGCATCCCACGCTTTACTCCACTGCACCCCACGCTTTACACCACTGCATCCCATGCTTTACTCCACTGCATCCCACGCTTTACTCCACTGCACCCCACGCTTTACTCCACTGCATCCCACGCTTTACACCATTGCATCCCACGCTTTACTCCACTGCATCCCACGCTTTACTCCACTGCACCCCACGCTTTACACCACTGCATCCCACGCTTTACACCACTGCATCCCACGCTTTACTCCACTGCACCCCACGCTTTACTCCACTGCATCCCACGCTTTACACCACTGCATCCCACGCTTTACTCCACTGCATCCCAGGCTTTACTCCACTGCACCCCACGCTTTACACCACTGCATCCCACGCTTTACACCACTGCATCCCACGCTTTACACCACTGCATCCCACGCTTTACACCACTGCATCCCACGCTTTACACCACTGCATCCCACGCTTTACACCACTGCACCCCACGCTTTACACCACTGCATCCCACGCTTTACACCACTGCATCCCACGCTTTACACCACTGCATCCCACGCTTTACACCACTGCATCCCCCGCTTTACACCACTGCACCCCACGCTTTACACCACTGCATCCCACGCTTTACACCACTGCATCCCCCGCTTTACACCACTGCACCCCACGCTTTACACCACTGCATCCCCCGCTTTACACCACTGCACCCCACGCTTTACACCACTGCATCCCACGCTTTACACCACTGCACCCCACGCTTTACACCACTGCATCCCCCGCTTTACACCACTGCACCCCACGCTTTACACCACTGCATCCCACGCTTTACACCACTGCATCCCACGATTTACACCACTGCACCCCACGCTTTACACCACTGCACCCCACGCTTTACACCACTGCATCCCACGCTTTACACCACTGCATCCCACGCTTTACTCCACTGCATCCCACGCTTTACACCACTGCATCCCACGCTTTACTCCACTGCATCCCACGCTTTACACCACTGCATCCCACGCTTTACTCCACTGCATCCCATGCTTTACTCCACTGCATCCCCCGCTTTACACCACTGCACCCCATGCTTTACACTACTGCATCCCACGCTTTACACCACTGCACCCCACGCTTTACACCACTGCATCCCACGCTTTACACCACTGCACCCCACGCTTTACTCCTTTGCACCCGACGCTTTACACCACTGGTTTACACCACTGTGATTGGAAAACCTGAATTCAATGATTTGTAGGGGTGTCCCAATACTTTTGGCAATATAGTGTAAGATAGATAGATAGATAGATAGATAGATAGATAGATAGATAGATAGATAGATAGATAGATAAACAAACAGACAGTAGACTCAGTAGGCCTACATCATAATTTTAACATGATCTCATAATTGACTTTTTGGAAATAATAATAATAATAATAAGTTCAACAACAATGATTTTTGTGTTTTTTAGCAGTATTTATTAGCCCAGATCATATCACAGACACACTTCTGAAAACAATGTGGAATAAAGGATTCTAGCTTTTCTACTTGATTACTCATAAAACAACCCTGAACAAAAGAATAATAAATACAGAAGAGTTCATAATTAACCAAGACACACTTAGAAAGAAGATAAATAGTGATAGATCCTCTGCTGTTTAGCATTTGCCCAGTAAATAACAAACATGATTAAATAAAAGCTTGAACAGCGTGTTCACAGTTTCTTTTCAAAGCCAAGTCTGGCAACTCTTCCGGTCCTTCGTTTGGAAGACATTCCCATCGGATTGGGTTATCCATGAAAGTTTAGCTTCTCCTGACACTCCCTTCTCCTTCAGGATCTGCTCCATCTGAAGAACACAAACAGACTTTTGAATGATATTTCTGCTGTCTTTTCCCAGTGGAATTACAAGAGGACTCACCTTCGCTAAAATCTCTTTCTTCACTTCCGGATCGTTCAGATCTTGACCTGATTTCACCTCCAGTCTCACGATCTGTCTCTTCTTCTCTGTGGGACGAACACACTGATGAAGTCATAAAGAACGATGTACGATCAAGCATAATCTGAAAACGATGATGAACACGTTTTATAGTTTTTGTTGTGGATCATTAGGAATTTGTCATTATATCTGATTCTAAACATCCACAATCGTGTTTGATGCTCAATATTTATCAGTTGCTGAACACATTTTCATCTAATTCAGGAAAAAGAAATTACTTTATGGATTTACATTAAGATAAACAACTCTCCATTATGACAGAAAAATTAAAGACAGGCCTTAAAGCCCCCCTGTGGTGAAAATTAAGTTTTTAATGTTGTTCATTTGCATATTCATAGAACCGCGTATGCTAAATGAGGCAAGGGTGTCGAGGTTACATTCAAGATATTTTAAGGCATGAAGATATTTTTTTCCAAGGAAAAAAACGTTTAAATATGTTATTTTGGGGATAAAATGATTGACTACAACTTCCTATTTAAGTTTGATGTCACCCTTATTGTTGTTCATTAATTAAAAAACTTGAATAATATTTTATCTATTATAATAGAAACTAGCGTATATACTGAGGCAATTATTGTCTCATAAATGTGAAAGAAAGGGGTAATACTTTTCAATGTATCTATTACACAATATGCTATGAGACATAACAGTTATTGAATGTTAGTTGGAAATTAGAGCAGAAATTTTAACATTGCAAAACGTCATTATCTTTTTCATTATCCAAGATTAAAATAATCCTCTGTAAAATACAGATCACATATGATACTTTTGCAAACAGAGTTGAAACATTGAGAGAACCAGTATGAATGTAATGATAATTAATTCACGAGTTCACACTTACATATAATTAGAGTGGATAAGATTTAATGCGTATTTGGCGTGCTGTCCGGGGGAGGGCTCCGAGCTCTGAGTTTGGCCCGAACCCAGAGTAATCCCCCCTATGTAAGTGTTTAGGACTGGAAGTGTGGAGAAGGGGCGGTGGAGGGATGCTGCTAAACTATCAATGGAGTTAGGTGAGATTGCTGAATCTATATATTCCTCTTATCATTGATTGCTGGGTGCGCTCCACTCGTGTTAATTAACTGAACGTGCTCCTCCTGAACTTTGTTAATAAAACATCGTATACTGATAAAAGACTGTAAGACTGCATTTGATAACAGAAGAAAACTACAGAGGCTTTAAAAACACAAATCAAATCTAAAAATTGGGCAATTTTGATTAGATTTCTGCATATGTGTGAGGCTAAAAACATTCAACTAGATGTAACTCTTAATTTCTTGTTAAGGAAAACATTTTTGTGAATGTATGTTAAGTTGATCAACTCACCAAAATGACACACAAAAGGAATTTTGATATAACATCCCTGGTCATTCCATTGGTTATATAAAATATTAACACACCACTGTACGCCACCGGCATTGTTGGGTTGGTTAAGAGCCCAGTCTGAAAACGTGGATCTGCTCTGATCTGACCAGATTAAAGGAGATGTTTTCGAAGTCCGATGGAGTCCGATCCAACTTGATGCGCTTTCCAGAACTTTCAACAGATTGTCGTTGTCCTCCTTGTCATTGACGGTGGCGAGATCAGTGTAATGCTCTCTGCAGTAAGTCTGAGCCTCGGACCAGTTCACATTCAGAGGCACGAAGATGAAGTCATGGAGCTGTGAGAACGCCACGGGCATCAGAGCTGGAACACAACAAGCATGCAAACATCTCATCTCATGCGTTCTGGACTGGAAAATGTGAAAGTGAAATACAGTAAAATAATCAATGCATGATCAAGAGTTATTAAACCTTTAGTATAACAATGCAAACTACAGTATTTATGCACATAAGTATTATACACAGTAAAAACTAATAATCAGTTGTTTCTTAGGAATGCACTGATCTGAAAATTTTGTCCAATCGATATATTGGCCGATAAATCTAAATTCACATTTTTATATAATGTTTGAGAGCCTGATTACAAAAACAAAAGTCTCATCATTAACAGCCACGTCCCAAACACACAATTATAATGTTCTCAATATAATTGTATGTAGCCGATATGTTTATTAACTAACATAGCACAGGTTAATAAATGCGGTATGTATATGTAGTGGCTTGTCAGTGCCTATAATATTTTTTACTATTGTGACTGACGTCACGGCAGAATGCGTCCAGTGTCATTTCCGCCTAAGCGAGTTAAAAGGGGGAGTGGCACAATGGTGTGGGAGACACGCACATGTTTGTTTGGCGTGGCATTGTTGCAAGCGTGAAGAGCTGCTGCACGCTGAGGGTACCGCTTACCTGTTCATGTTGCTGACAATTTCCGGGTAGGTCGTTTGATTTATTATGTGTAGAAAGCAGAGTATTGTTTGTTCTTGAGTATGTGTGTTTTGGATGTGTTGTAGTAATAAACCTGGCATCGCGGTCATTCACGGGGAGCTGTACGTATCATACCATTCATTTTCCCCTGTTCATGTTGCTGACAATTTCCGGGTAGGTCGTTTGATTTTATTATGCGCAAAAAGCAGAGTATTGTTGTTCTTGAGCATGTATGTTTGTATGTGTTGTAGTAACCTAACAAGCTGGGCATCGCATTCGAGGAGGTGGCGTGATGCAGTGATGGCACTATCGTTTGATTGATTTGATGGTTGTGTATTACAGTTGGCTCATGTGTTATAATTTTCCCGGGTTGCACTAAAATAGCGGAGACTGTTATTTCCAGTCCAAGACTTTGTCTAAATCAATCTGGCCCCCCTTATTGCGGCCCCTTTATTTTTTTATTATTCATGTATTATTTTGTTTGGTATTTGTTGAATTAATGTTTATATATGTTGTTGTTTTCTTTTAAAGAAATAAAAAGACTGTGTACCTCACCAGAGCCTGTACTTTCATTTAATTGAATAACTTGAGCGGAGCTACTTCCCCATTGATTATAGATGGTGGATGTTCGCCCTGTTACATATATATTGCTCATTGTTTGTTCATGTTAGTTAATGCATTAAGTAATGTAAAAAAATTTGTAGTGATGCACTGATATGAAACTTTTGGCCGATAACGTACTCGGTTATAACGTAACCTCGGTTCCCTGAGAGTAGGGAACGAGTATTGCGTAGCTAATACGCAGTGGAGAAACTCCTTTTCCTCGAAATATTGAAGCTTTAATTTAAAACTCAGTGCAGCTGCACAGTGAAACGCAGCAGAGCGTCTAGCTCGCTCATTGGCTGTGCTGTGGCAACTGCACATCCAATGGCCGAACGCCTCTAAAACGCGCGACCAATCAACTGACTTGGCTCCGAGTACGTCAGAGCGCGCCTGAATGGGCGTGGCCTAAGCCTATAAATATCGCTCATTTCGGCCAAAATAACAGGTTTAAATCGTCTGAAGCGACACATCCTGGCAGATTGCAATAGTGCGGCGGGCTACGCAATACTCGTTCCCTTTTCATAAAGTAAATGAGAATTAGCAGTTTGCTTCAATAGTCTGTAGTAATTTACAGAATTACAGTAATGAGAAAAATAAGGTAGAAACTAAAAGTACATACTGTAATTCAAACCAATAACTGAGGGGCTAATCCTGTCTCTCTCCAGCATCAGGCCACAGGTGTCCAGCCATTCAGCTGAGAGTGCAATCTGTCTGCTATTGGTGTTTCTGGTACAGCCCTCATTTGGTTCCAGTCTTACCTCTCCAACAGAAAGCAGTTTGTGACGCTTCAGTACTCATCAGTCTTCCAAGTCCCCTGTCACCCGTGGTGTCCCCCAGGGTTCGGTACTTGGGCCCCTCCTCTTTCTCATATACATCCTCCCTATTGGCCCGATCATACGCAGCCACGGTCTTAAATTCCACTGTTATGCAGATGATATCCAACTCTATTTGACCACTCACTCTCCAACTGATTCACCACCGTGCTCCCTCACTGACTGCCTCTCTGACCTAAAATTATGGATGCAAAACAATTTTCTTAAACTCAATACAGATAAAACTGAAATTCTGCTGATTGGCCCTAAAAGCATCCTTTCTAAATCTCCCAGTCTCACTCTCAATATTGATGGTTCATCTGTCCACCCTACCCCTGTTGTCAAAAACCTTGGCATTTTGCTTGACTCCACCCTTAGCTTTGATCCTCATATCAAATCACTCACTAAGACTGCCTTCTTTCACCTCCGCAACATTGCTCGCCTCAAACCCTTCCTCTCTGTTAGTGATGCACACAATTTGGTTAACTGCTTCATTATGTCCCGTCTAGACTACTGCAACTCACTTTTCCTTGGTCTCCCTGTGAAATCACTTCAAAGGTTACAATATATTCAAAACTCGGCAGCCAGACTCCTCACCCATACCAGACGATCAGCACACATCACCCCCATTCTCTACCAACTCCACTGGCTACCAGTTCCATCCCGGATCAAATACAAAGTACTACTACTCACCTTCAAAGCGCTCCATAACCTTGCTCCCCCCTACATCCGCGACCTCCTGATCCCGTACACTCCATCCCGCTCACTCAGATCCTCTGACCAAAATCTCTTGGCTATCCCCCGCTCCAGACTTTCCACCCTGGGTGGCAGATCCTTCAGTGCCTTGGCCCCCAAACTCTGGAACAGCCTCCCTCAATCTCTTCGTGACTGTCCTTCACTTTCCCTCTTTAAAGCTCATCTCAAGACCTTTTTGTTTAAGGAACATTTTTCCACACCAAACTCATAGCTTCACACAGATTACTTGTCTTTGTTGTATTGTTTTGGTTGTTGCTGTTGTGTATACTTGCCTTTCCACTATGTAAAGCGACCTTGGGTTTGAGAAAGGCGCTATATAAAATAAACTTATTATTATTAAACTTATTATAGGGTCTGTTGGTCAAGAAGTCCAAAATCCAGTTGCAGAGTGATAGAGCTAGACCTAGTGCTGCTAGTTTATTCACCAGTGTCTGTGGGATGATTGTGTTGAACGCAGAGCTCCAAGAAGTCCAAGAAGAGCAGCCTCACGTAGGAATCCTTGTTATCCAGGTGTGTGAGGGACTTGCGGAACACAGCAGCGATGGCGTCAGCCGTCGAGCGGTTCCCCCTGTTGGCATACTGGTGATGGTCAGCTGTTATGTCGATGGACTTTTTTATGTGTGACATAACCAGCCTCTCAAAGCACTTCATTGCTATTGGTGTAAGAGCAATCGGTGGTAGTAATTTAGACAGGACACTGTGGCGGCCTTTGGCACTGGGACAATGGTAGACATCTTAAAGCATTTTGGTATTGTGGCCTGGGAGAGTGAGATGTTGAAAATATCCATCATTACATCTGACAGCTGGTACGCACAGTCCTTCAGGACCCGACCCGGAACTCCATCGGGGCCTGCAGCTTTTTGGGGGTTTATTTTCTGCAGTGTCATCCTCACATCAGCTGCTGTCAGACTGAGAGGGGGGGTCCTCCGTTGGAGGTGTGACCCTGGACGTGGTGGTGTTTAATACCTCAAACCGGGCATAAAAGGAGTAAAGGGCGTCAGGTAGTCAGGGGTCTCGGGAAGAATAAAACATTTTCTTGCAGTAGTCCGTAACGCATTTGATGCCCCTCCACATGCTCCGAGGGTCATTTGAGGAAAAGTGTTCCTGGATTTTCCGAGCATGGTTTGATTTTGCCCTCCTTATGCCTGCCACCAGGCCTCATTGGGCTGCCCTCAGTGCGTCTGCATCTCCCCCCCTAAATGCAGAGTCCCGCTCTCTCAGGAGGCGGCGCACTTCTGCATTCAGCCATGATTTTTGGTTGTGAGAGACCATGACAGTTTTGGTGGTTGTAACGGAAGAGAACTCGCCCCTCAAGCTGGCAGAAGGAGTCCGAAATGTTGCTATGAAGCCAGGTCTCTGTCAAGACAAAGACACAGCAATTCCTCATCTCCCTCTGGCACAGTCTCAGTTTTAGTAAGTCCATCTTGTTATCCAACGCTCGAACATTGGACAAGAAGAGTGATGGGATGGCCGGTCTGCTGGTTTCCTTTAACTTAGCAAGCAGCCCCGCTCTTTTTCCCCTCTTCTGTTTCCTTGTACATCGCCTCCTCTTTCCCCTGTAGTGAAGAAGTCTGTTTCTCCATGCCGCTGTCCTCAATCGTTGTAATCGTGCTAATAGTATTCTCGGTAACACCTGGAGCTAGAGAAGCCTCTGCACAGCTGCGTGCCGCCATCTTAGTTCATCTTAGTAATATGCTAGACAGATAAAAACCAGACATCGTTGGGTTATTATCATACCGAGAGGACGTTGGCCTGCAGGCAAGGAACCTCTAGATTATAAAATCTGACAAATGTGGATGGCGAGGACCAACTGGCTGCCGCACAAATATCTTGAGTTGGTACACCACTGAACCACGCCCACAATGAGGCCATGCATCTCGTGGAATGGGCTTCAGCGCCTATGGGACAAACCTGGCCCACAGAGGAATATGCCAGTGAGTTGGCATCCACTATCCATCTGGATAGTTTCTGCTACGTGACCGGAGCCCATCGTGACACTTTACATAAGTGGGGCTCGAAGTCTTTGGTTGAGCACCAGCCAGCGAATACTGACCACTTCAGAGCATAGAGGCGTCTAGTAGACTGTGCTCTAGCCTCAGTGATTGTATTTATGACCTTCTCTGGGAGGTCCCCAGATACCCGTTCAGGGGCCATACATGGAGGGCCCATACGTCAGGGCGAGGGTGCCAAATCGTCCCGTTCGCCTGTGTGAGGAGGTCCTTCCTCATTGGCACTGGCCAGGGAACAGTGTCCGTCATCTGCGCCAGCTCTGGAAACCACGCTTGGGTTTTCCAGAGGGGAGCTACTAGAAGGACTGAGCATCCGCTCTCCTTGATCCGTCTGATGACCTGACGGATCATAGAGACCGGTGGGAACACATACAGCGGTAGACTGGGCCATGGGTGGGCCAGCGCGTCCCTGTTCTTCGAAAAGAACGTTGCGCAGTGAGCGCTGTTTCTGGAGGCGAAGAGGTCGACCTCTGCCCTTCCGAACACACTCCATATCAGACGAACCATCTGTGTGTTGAGAGACCACTCGCCTGGGGGAGTGTTGTCTCGAGACAGCATGTCCGCACCCTCATTTTGGACTCCTGGGACATGCGCAGCTCTCAGGGAGTGCAGGTTGGCATTCGACCAAAGGAGGAGCTTTCTGGCCATGACACACAGGCTGCCTGATCTGAGGCCGCCCTGGTGATTTATATAGGAGACCACCGACATGTTGTCCGTGCGGACCAAGACGTGGTGTCCCCTGAGATCTGGCAGAAATGCATTCAGGGCTAACCAAACTGCTCTCATTTCCAGGCAGTTGATATGTAAGCTCTTCTCCAGGCTCGACCAGAGGCCAGAGACAGGCTTGCCCTCGTGCAGCGCTCCCCAACCTTGGTTGGAGGCGTCTGTGAAAATTACTTTTCTCCTGGAGGCCACACCCATAATTACACCCGACTGGTACCAGTTCTGGGCTTTCCAAGGCACCAGAGCCTTCACACAGCGCTGGTTCACCATAATGTGCAGGCGGCCTGACCGCCATGCATGGGCTGGCACACAGCACTTTTGCCAGTGCTGAAGGGGGCGCATATGCAGTAGCCCCAGTTGGAGTACTGACGATGCGGCAGGCATGAGACTGAGAAGCCTCTTAAAATTCCTGATGGGTGCGCATGCACCTGCTCTGAAGGAGGCTATCAGCTGTTGGATAGAGAGAGCGCGCTCTGGTGTGAGCTACGTTCTCATCGTTACAGATTCTATAACTGTCCCCAAAAAGATTACATTATGGCTGGATGACAGTTTGCTCTTGGAATAATTGATTCTGAGACCCAGACATTCCAAATGGCTGAGTATCATGGATCTGTGTGTTAATAATTCGGCCCTCGACTGAGGCATAACGAGCCAAGCGTCGAGATAGTTCAGCACGCGCACTCCCTGTTGCCTCAGGGGAGAAAGCGCTGCGTCCATGCACTTCGTAAATGTACAGGGTGCCAGGGACAGACCAAACAGCAGGATCGTGTATTGATAAGCCCGCCCCTCGGAGGCGAATCTCAAGAATGGCCTGTGGCTGGGCGTTATCTGAATGTGAAAAGCATCTTTCAGGTCTATCGTGAAAAAACAATCCCCGGGGCGAACCTGCACGAGGATTTGTTTGGTAGTTATCATTCTGAACGGCCATCTCATGAGGGCTTTGTTCGAATGTCTCAGGTCTAAAATGGGGCGGGTGCTGCCGTCTTTCTTTGGTACAAGAAAATAACGGCTGTAAAACCCTGGGTGTTGTGTGTTTGAAACATAATCTTTCTGTGTTTTATTTGGGTCACTGTAAAAACAGCGTTTGTTTCTAGGGGCACGTGCAGTGCAACGGGCCCATGAACTACATTGTGAAAAACTCCAGTCGCCTGAGCTGAACAGGGAGCTGTGAGTATCAGATGAGCTCTTTTTGAGGGCGGTCCGGCTAGCGAGAGACTCAGACCCTCTCTTTTTTCCCCTGCAGCTAGGAGGGCTTCAGCGGCTCTGGGTCCAACACAATGCGCGGTCGGGGGCCCTGGGCGCCGGGTTGCGCTTTGCTGACCTTGAGCGACTTTGGGTGTCAGCCGCATGGCGGGGCTGGGAGACCCGAGGTGCTGGTTTAGCTTGCTGTGGAGGCGGCGTGCTCTTGTGACGACTCGAAGCAGAGCTGGACCGTTTCGGCAGGAAGTGTCTCATGGCCTGAGAAGACTTCTGCGCCTCACTGAACTTCTCAGAGAATCCTTTCACCGCCAGGTCAAAGAGACCGGTGTTGGAGATAGGAGAATCGAGGAAAGCCGTTCTGTCCGCCTCTTTGATGTCAGTGCGTTCAGCCAGAGGTGGCACTCGAGCACAACGAGGTTAGCCATGCCTCTACCGATGGCCTGGGCGGTAGCCTGTGCAGGTCACGGAATGTGTCAGGGTTCGGGCCAGACTCAGAAACTACGCATCCAGCCGACTCCTGGGCGGCTCCTCAGATGAGGCCCATTCGAGACCGAGGTCTGAAACGGCCGCAGTGAGAATGCACAGCATTTCGGCATCCGAATTAGTCCTTGTAGTGTTAGCTGTAGAGCAAGCACAGGACTGTGAGAGGGCGGGGTCCACCGAGCCCGACCACTCTTCCTCAGATGCAGCAATGGAGAGGCTGTCGTGTTCTTCATCCAATCCGCCGAATGAGAAGAGGCCCGTTGCATAAACAGGACCGGAGAAGACTGTGATGGAGAAAGCGAAGCACGCGGGGACGTGGCCGGCGTGGGCTCGCTTAACTCCATGTGCTTAGGCTGCCATTGGCTGCGTCGCTTCTTTTTCCGCGGCTGAAGTAGCACCGGGAAAGGAAGAGTAGGGAGAGCGGTGTCGCCATCTTGAAAGAGAGCTAACCGCATCCGTAGCGTTGAGATGGGCATGCTCTCGCAGTGAGAACAGCCCGCAGCAGAGAGTGCAGCTTCAGCGTGGGCGGGTCCCAGGCACCTGGCGCACTCCGCGTGCCCGTCACCATCGTGTAGACAAGCTCCGCACAAGGTTCAAGATGAACGAGCCATTTGAAACAATGCCTCGTTAGAAATTTGCTCTTTTACAAAGGCTAAGTGTCGAAGCGAGCACAACGGCAGCAGTAAGAGGATATATGTAGCGTTGTCTCGCTGGATGGCCACAGGAGAGCAGCGACAGAAGAGGAGCGGCTTCCGGGTAAGTTGAAAGGCGCTGTCCGCTGTTTTCAAGGCTTGCCCTAGCTGATCTGGCTTGAAGTGCCGCTGAAGTTGTAAATCTGGTATTTTGGCCGAAATTAGCGATATTTATAGGCTTAGGCCACGCCCATTTAGGGGGGCTCTGACGTACTCGGCGCCAAGTCAGTTGATTGGTCGCGCGTTCAGAGGGGCTCGGCCATTGGATGTGCAGTTGCCGCAGCACAGCCAATGAGTGAGCTAGACGCTCTGCTGTGTCTCGCTGTGCAGCTGCACTGCGTTTTAAATTAAAGCTTCAATATTTCGAGGAAAAGGAGTTTCCCCACTAGGTATTAGCTACGCAATACGAAGTAACCGTTCTTGAAAGGGAACCAATAATTTGTTAAATTTGAAAGGCAATTACCAATATATTGGCCGATAAATCTATATCCACATTTTTATATAATTTTTCTGATTACAAAAACAAGTCTAAAATGGATATCAAGTTTGTATTGTATCTCATCTGGCTCAAAAGCTATAGCCGAATCCCTTTCAGGCGGCGGCCATATTGAATTTGGCCGCCATCTTGGTCTCAGGGACCATTGGCTCGGGCGCCCTGGCTAAATCATTTCAGTATGCCCTCAGCTACACCTGTGCCAAATTTGGTGCTTGTAGATGAATTTGCGCAAACAATGGGGTGTAAGGCCCCATACTACAGCCCAAACTGCTTTTTTGGACAGCGGCCATATTGGAATTGGAGGATCAAGGGGTCCAGATATACTGGGTCATAAATATAAACATTCCTATGTGTTTCCCATGATCAATTAAGCTGAAAAACATATCAAGTTTGTATTTGTAACTCATGTGGTTGAAAAGTTATAGCCGGAACCCTTATCGGGCAGCGGCCATATTGGATTTGGCCACCATCTTGGCCCAGAGGGTCGCTGGCTCCGGCGCCCTAGCTAAATCATTTCAGTAATGATGTGAGCTACATCTGTGCCAAATTTGGCGCTTTTAGATGAATTTGCGCGAAATCGCCTATTTATGTGCTTAAGGCCCCCAACTAGTAGCCCATATGACAAACATGTTGTACTGAACTGTATTTTCCTTTTTTAAATTATTCTAATCATATTTCAAGGGATTCAAAACAATCATGTTGAACAGTGCGCATCTGAACTGTCTCAGCTGAAGGAAATAATACATTATTTATCTCCATTGTTATATCGGCCAAATTTCTTATCTGGCCGATAATGATGAGATGAAAAATTAACATTTAACGGCCGATACCGATATGGTGGCCGATATATTGAGCATCCTACATTTGAGTATTTTATTTACCTTCATTGTGTAAAGTCTGAGGATTTGTATTTGTATTCGAAACTCTAACTGTAGCCTATTTTAACACTTACATGCTCTTTTAGACGGTAAAAAGCTATTAAAGAGATATTTCTACATGATGTAACCCATACAGATGAGTTTTGTTGGTATAAATGAATGTATTTTGGTGATGTGAAATAATATTTTTGACTTGAATGAAAGCAGTTTATTTACAGAAGATGAAACTTTGGTAAGAAACATGAATTAATTGATAATTAATGAATGTTAAGAAGCAGTTTTTCCAAACTCACCTGATAACAGCACAAAGATCACAGCGTTCCTCATGACCAATGATCTGCTCTGAAAGCTTCGACTCCGGGTCAGTTTGATGAGTCTGTCGTGCTCTTTTATGTGTGTGATAGTGACACACTCGTGTTTTACATTGAAAATAACATTCAAATCACGTCAGGATCACTAACTAGATCAAACCCACTGACACTTGGCTTGTGAATGATGTACAATATTAACATCTTTGCATTATATAATATGACCCTAACCCTAACTTGGTTAAAGAAATCTACCAACATTTAAGTCATTTAATTTTTTTAATTTGTACACGTATGGAGTCAGTGCGATTATTTTGTTTCTGAATGTTCACCAAGGCTGCATGTATATTATATTTTAAAATGTCTTAATTTTATGTGATGGCAAAGCTTGATGTAAGTTTTCAGTGTGACATGATTATAATGATTTACCTTCTAGTTAATATGCTGATTTTGTGGCCAAGAAACATTTCTTATCACTATAAAAAATGCTTCTGCTGCTTAATGAATCATAGAAATGTGATACAGTGTCTGTTTACAGGTTTCAATGATGAAGAGAAAGTTCAAAAGAACATAACTTATTTGAAACAGAATATTTTGTAACATTATAAATGCCTTTACTGTCACTCTTGATCAGTTTCGTGCATCAGCGATGAATAGAGAGCTCTGTTTTCTGTCATGCTGTCAATCCTCATTCAAACAGAGGAGTGTGTGTTCTGCAGAATTTGTTTATGGTGCTTTAGTCTGGGACACGAAGTTCAGGCTCATTTGTTTCTGGGATCAAACCCTCAAACTTTGGGTTTAATCTATTAATCTTCCTCCAGATTAATTTGGAAACTCTGTAAAGTGATATAAGATGAATAAAAAAGATTAAAAGATTAAAACAAATGCAGTCAAAATAATAAAAAGGTAACAGTCTCTGATAGTTACGGTGACGACATTCAGGCCCAGATGTACTGTATGTACATTTGCGAACGCAGAGTTAATAGCGCCATGGCCAAGACGCAGAAAGCGCTTGATGTGAAACTGCAGTGTGTGTGTGTGTGTGTGTTATGTACCAAACCCGCAGTTCATCAGGTAATCAGCGCCTGTCCACACACACTATACCGTGAACTGAGCGCGCCAAGTACTTGTACTATGATACGGCTGAGTGCAGACTGCGATATTCCCACTGCTGATGCTATGACTGTTTGAAATGATCCTGATGCCAATAATTGTAATGTAGTGAGGAGTTTAACAACTGCTGGAAGGGAATGTGAACGCTGAGTCGGAGATTCGATGTCATCTTTGATTTCTTCCAGCAACTGTAATATTGCGAAGCTGCTTAATCTGTAACGCTTAATAATTTCATTTTCACTCAACTGAAAAAGTGTGATTCTTGTGGCAAAAATCTTCTCAGCTCGTCTCCTTCGCCTATGTCTTCGTCTTGCTCGGATTACTGCTGCCGTTTCACCAGGAGGCGTACGCCATAAACCCGCTTCCTAAGTTACACCTGCTTTTAAGAGGCGGAGAATTATCAGCGCAAAATAGAGGCGCGCTTTCACCGGCTTCTTCTCTACATAACGCGGAATACATAATTAGGTGCAGTTTACGCTTCCCCTCCATCTCTCTATGTGACACTCCCACTTTCCCTTGACCATCCCATGACACGAAAAGCGCATTTTGGCATTTTCAGTTCCCAGCGACTGCGCTTTCATCTCGGTGCGTCCCGTTCGTACACACCTCGCCATGGTTGTGTGCGCACTTTGCAAAACAAATACGCCTGAAGTGGGCGCAAAAGCGTTAGTACATCTGGCCCACAGTTTTTTTTTCCAGATTTGCAGATTGTGTAATATTTTTTTCTTATGTCAGCCCTTGTATTCACAAGTTTTACATTTACATTCTGGTTTGTATCACATTCGTATCGCCAGATTTGATTTGTAAATGATGAAAGTGAGATGAGAAAAGCATTTCAGGAGCTTGAATGACAAACAGGTTTCAGCAATTTTGCTCCTGCAGACTTATATATATATATATATATATAAAACTTATATTAACATATATTCACTAATAAACTCAAGGTGTGATACGAACAAAAATCACCTTTCCCCCCTCAGTTGTGTTTCAACCAATAACATACAGAGTGATATCTTTTTAACCCTCCTGTGTTTCTGGGTCCTCCTTGCCCAAACAAACAATGCTCCAGTAGTGTATGTGATCAAATGCCAAAAAAGTTTTGAACACAACTTTCACACACCACTTGAAACGTTTGCTTACACAAGCTATCGATCGTGCTTCAAACAAACAGCCCCTGAAGACAAAAAGAGGATGACATGTTCTCTAGGTGCCCCTTATAAACTTCTTGGTACACTAGTTTGATGTCAAATGTTGTCGCTGGCCAATAGGATTGACGTGATTTAAAAAAAATGCTTCAGATACTAGTCACGCTGAGGCCCAATAGTGTCTCAGGACACAGTGCGAGTTCCCTTTTGAAAAGGATCCCAAGTATTGCATTATATGCTAGGAGATGTTTTCTTATTGTCTGATTGTCCTGCTCTCTTATGTTTGTCCTGTAATGCAACAACATCTAGATGGTTTTAAGGCTAAAAGGCTCTCCGAAGGCTGTTTGTTTGGAGTAGGGGTGTCGCAATATACCGGTGTTGACGATAATCGTTATATTTAAAGCATGAAATATCGACATCGTGTTGATTTAGAGTGTGGCAATATACCGGTATTGGCGATAACCACGATGTTTAAAATGAATAGGACTGTTGTGATAACATGTCACGTAAATACTCCAGTGCGAGTACATGGTTGAGCTCTCAGGTGGCTGTATTGCACCCGCTGACACCTATCAAAGAAGAAGACGCAGCCCGCGCCGCGCAGGAGAACGCCGTCTGAGCGAGAGAGTGAAACACACCCGAAAAAAAGTAAGCTCGCCTGTATGGGAGTTCTTCGGCTCAAAAGAAAACAGCACTTTAAAGGGGGTCGCACACCGGACGAGAAGCGCAGCGCCACGTCTTTAAAATTCGAACACATTTAATCTCTAAGTTGTTTGAAACATGTCTACAAATTGAGCTGTTTGATGTCGGATTTTTTTTGTGTGCAGGACAATGTTGATTCCAAAAGTACGATGTGCTTCCTTATACAACTTTTTATTTTACTTGGAAAATATCACATTCATGTGAAAAAATGGACTAAAGCTAAGCCAAGCCTTGAACACTTTATAAAAGAGATAAAACGATATGGTAATTCATTAGATACAATTAAGAACAAAAAAGCAAGAAAGACCTATGAAGCTTTTTGTTACTTTAAATTATTGTAATTTTACCCCTGGCATGATCTGTGTTTTTTTTTCTTCTTCTTTTTCTTTCCTGATTGTTATTTTATACTTGTTGTGAGATGCATTTTCATGTACAATTCTTTGTATATTTTCTGTTGCAATAAAAAAACAAAACATTTGAGAAGTGCAATGCCTCCATGTAATGTAAGGTGCACATGCTTTTTTAACTACCATTCTCTCCCAACGTTGTAAAATTACAACAAAGACAACAAAGCTAAAAATGTAATTTGATGCATGCATTCCACAATAACCACGTATTTACATGAACTAGACATTCTAACAACCACAAAAAAAAAAAAAAAAAAAAAAATTCTGGGGTTTTACTTCTTACTTCAATGTTGAGAAATGCAGTCCATTGAAACAAGGAGATGCACTTCCAGGAAAGTTTGCAGGTTGTATGAGTTCATGCCTTATGGCAAGACCCTATATACACATTTACTATCCAATGGCATTGTGAGGCCAAACAATTGGAACCATTGGCTATGTAAATGTGGTCTTTCAAAAAAAAAGAAAAAAAAAAGAAATTGCAGATGTGTTTTTTGAAGAGCTAAAAGTAATGTAGGGTTAAACAAATAAGTGTGGAGATAGTGCCCTCTAGTGACCGCAGCATGACCATGGATATTTACTGTTTTAAATCCAGCTTTTAATGTTGTTTATGTGTCTATGTGGTGTTTTTAATATGCTTTAAGACAAACCATGTGTAAATTCATAAGTCAACAGCATTGCTGAGTATTTTCTGCTTAAAACTGCAGTGAACCAAAGACCAAAGATAAGGGATTTAAGAGTTTTAAGGGATAAAATGATTTGGGGGACTTTAAAACATAATTGCAACTTTTTATCTCACAATTGCAAGTTTACATCTCGCAATTCTGATTTTTACATTCTTTTTTTTTTTTAAATTACCTTTTTTATTTTTCATTCTGTGGCGGAAACAAGCTTCTAAAATTAATTAACTTCAATGGAGTCAGATAATTAATTACATTAAAACACATCCGTTTTTCGTTCCCAATGTTCCCCATTTTATCTTAGAAGATGTTGTATTGCTTCATATGAAACATGAGGGGATAAAACATGCTTTTGTAAATGGCATAAAGAGTCAAAATTATGACATGCTATGTAGAAATTATGACTTTAAATATAATAATTATGATATTAAAAAGAAATTATTAGTTAACTATTTTACTTAAAAACATTGATATAATTTGTTATAATTATTACAGGAAATCTGAATTTTTACTTTTAACCACAATTTTGACTTTTTATCTCATAAATATGACTTGGTATGACATTATTTTGACTTTTTATGTCATAATTATGAATCAGCAGGCCTACGTCATAATTTCAACATGGCAAGGCAATGCAAGTTTATTTATATAACACATTTCATACACAATGGTAATTCAAAGTGCTTTACATAGAAGAAATTAAAAATAAGAATAATTAAAACAGTTTAGAATAAAAAATAAAGTACAGTACAAACAGTCGGACGAACAGTGGCACAGTGCTCATTCAGTAAATGCACAGCTAAACAGAAGTGTCTTGAGTCTGGATTTGAATGTGACTACTGTAGGAGCACATCTGATCTCTTCTGGAAGCTGGTTCCAGCTGCGGCTGGCATAGTAGCTAAAAGCAGACTCTCCTTGCTTAGAGTGAACCCTTGGTATTTCTAGCTGATGTGATCCTAATGATCTGAGTGATCTGTTTATATTCAGTGAGCATATCTGCAATATATTGAGGTCCTAGCCCATTGAATGATTTATATACCAGTAATAGTACTTTAAAGTCAATCCTAAATGTAACTGGGAGCCAGTGTAAAGATCTGAGGACTGGTGTGATATGTTCATATTTTCTGGTTCTGCTCAGAATCCTGGCAGCAGCGTTCTGTATGAGCTGCAACTGTCTTATGGTCTTTTTAGGAAGGCCAGTGAGGAGTCCATTACAATAATCCACCCTGCTGGTGATGAAAGCATGCACAAGTTTCTCTAAGTCTTGATTGAAAACAAAGCATTTAATTTTGTGGGTTTAATTGTGGGTCTTCTGCCTTACGTACCTACAAGAAAAGAAACAGAAGCTCCTAACTAATTATAAGGAAAAAAATACGTATCCCACTTATATTTGTTGGTCCTGTGTCATTTTCCTGTGGCCACAATAGCTTTTCTACTTGATTACTCATAAAACAACCCTGAGCAAAAGAAGTATAAATACAGAAGAGTTCATAATTTACCAAGACACACTTAGAAAGACGATAAATAGTGATAGATCCTCTGCTGTTTAGCATTAACCCAGTAAATAACTAACATGATTAAGTAAAAGCTTGAACAGCGTGTTCACAGTTTCTTTTCAAAGGCAAGTCTGGCAACTCTTCCGGTCCTTCGTTTTAATTACAAGGACTCACCTTCGCTAAAATCTCTTTCTTCACTTCTGGATCGTTCAGATCTTGACCTGATTTCACCTCCAGTCTCACGATCTGTCTCTTCTTCTCTGTGGGACGAACACACTGATGAAGTCATAAAGAACGATGTACGATCAAGCATAATCTGAGAACGATGAAGAACACGTTTTATAGTTATTGTTGTGGATCATTAGGAATTTGTCATTAAATCTGATTCTAAACATCCACAATCGTGTTTGATGCTCAATATTTATCAGTTGCTGAACACATTTTCAGCTAATTCAGGAAAAAGAAATGACTTTATAGACTTACATTAAGACAAACAACTCTCTTTAAAAACTCTCTATAAAAATTAAAGACAGGCCTTAATGCCCCCCTGTGGTGAAAACCAAGTTTTTAATGTTGTTTATATCTATGTGGTGTTTTTAATATGCTTTAAGACAAACCATGTGTAAGTTCATAAGTCGACAGCATTGCTGAGTATTTCCTGCTTAAAACTGCAGTGAACCAAAGACAGTCTCAAAAACACAGTTTGAAATCGCTGGTGTTTCTGACGTCACAAACGACCTTGTAACCAATCAGATCAACGTGTGATTGTCAACGAGTGGATCGCTGAGCTGTTGTGAGTGAGTGGAGGCAGGGCTCATTTGCATATTCATAGAACCGCGCATACTAAATGAGGTGAGGGTGTCGAGTTACATTCAAGCTATTTTAACTTTTAAATATGTCATTTTGGGGATAAAATATGAGTTTAAGGGAAAACATTATTGACAACAGGGGGACATTAAGTGTATATTTTTCCATTCAAGTTTGATGTCACCCTTATTGATGTTCATTAAATAAAAAACCTGAACAATATTTTATCTACTGTAATTGAAACTAGCCTATATATTGTAATGCTCTCTTAGCGGGTCTTCTGGCATGTACTAACAAGCCTTTGCAACTGATCCAGAATGCAGCAGCGAGGGTGGTCTTCAACGAGCCGAAGCAAGCCCACGTCACTCCTCTCTTCATCAGTTTGCACTGGCTGCCACCCCCGTAAGCTGAGCTACAGAGCACCCCCGTAAGCTGAGCTACAGAGCACCCCCTTAAGGTGAGCTACAGAGCACCCCCGTAAGCTGAGCTACAGAGCACCCCCGTAAGCTGAGCTACAGAGCACCCCTGTAAGGTGAGCTACAGAGCACCCCCGTAAGCTGAGCTACAGAGCACCCCCTTAAGGTGAGCTACAGAGCACCCCCGTAAGCTGAGCTACAGAGCAACCCCTTAAGGTGAGCTACAGAGCACCCCCGTAAGCTGAGCTACAGAGCACCCCCTTAACGTGAGCTACAGAGCACCCCCGTAAGCTGAGCTACAGAGCACACCCGTAAGGCGAGCTACAGAGCACACCCGTAAGGCGAGCTACAGAGCACACCCGTAAGCTGAGCTACAGAGCACCCCCGTAAGGTGAGCTACAGAGCACCCCCTTAACGTGAGCTACAGAGCACCCCCGTAAGCTGAGCTACAGAGCACACCCGTAAGGCGAGCTACAGAGCACACCCGTAAGCTGAGCTACAGAGCACCCCCTTAAGGTGAGCTACAGAGCACCCCCGTAAGCTGAGCTACAGAGCACCCCCTTAACGTGAGCTACAGAGCACCCCCGTAAGCTGAGCTACAGAGCACACCCGTAAGGCGAGCTACAGAGCACACCCGTAAGCTGAGCTACAGAGCACCCCCGTAAGGTGAGCTACAGAGCACCCCCGTAAGCTGAGCTACAGAGCACCACCCGTAAGGCGAGCTACAGAGCACACCCGTAAGCTGAGCTACAGAGCACCCCCGTAAGGTGAGCTATAGAGCACCCCCGTAAGGTGAGTTACAGAGCACCCCCGTAAGCTGAGCTACAGAGCACCCCCGTAAGGTGAGTTACAGAGC